>NC_056726.1:1113271730-1113476730 GCF_019279795.1 Protopterus annectens
ATATGGCATCTGTTTGAGACCTTTGATCCTCTTGGTGAGGTACTTTTGTGGTCTTTCCAGTTGCTGCAGGTGTCTGGTAAGGTACATCCCAAAACGGGCATTGTACTCAATTATGGGCCTGAGGAGGAATGAGTAAAGAGGCACGATGACCTCCTCTGACCTAGATGTGAATCCATTCAAGATTAGGTGGGCTGTATAAAATGTTTTTCTAACCACTTGGGCCAAGTGGTTTTCAAATGAGAGATTGCTATCAACTTGGGTCCCCAGGTCCCTAATTACCTCTTCCATACTTAATGGATTACCACCTATGTGGTAATTTGTGGGCACTTTGTTTTTGCCAAAGGGGATGACTATATACTTTTTGGCATTTAGCTTGAGGCCATGGCTCTGTCACCAGTTGTCTGTTTCTTTGAGGCCCTTTTGTAGGATGCTTGTGTCGGCTGGAGAGTCGATTATGGTGCTTAGTTTGTAGTCATCTGCGAACTTGGTAAGCCGCAGTCCTTAATTGTTGGCCTGTACCTCCGAGAAATATATACCGAACAAGAGAGGTCCCAGGACTGAGCCTTGTGGGACTCCACTTGTAACTGGTTTGGAGTCTGACATGGCTCCAGCAATTCTAACCATGTGGGTTCTGTCCTTGAGCCAGTTTGCAACCCATCTAGTGACATAGGGGTTTATATTTAAGCTGGTGAGCTTATCTATAATGCCCGAGTGGGGTATTGTATCGAAGGCTTTTGCGAGGTCCAGGTAGGCTGTGTGGACCACCTTCCCCTCGTCAATGGCCTTGGTGACTGTTTCAAAGAAATCGACCAGGTTTAAGAGGCAGGATCTGCCCTTAACAAAGCCAAACTGGGTAGGATCCAGTGTCTGTAGGTCCCCAATATCTTTATTTATGAGGTCCATAATGATCCTTTCCATAGCTTTGCAGACCAAGCTAGTCAGGCTTATGGGGTGATAGTTTCCAGGATCCGTTGAGGCACCACCTTTGTGGAGAGGGACCACTGTTGCTGTACACCACTCTTTGGGTACATATCCTGTACTAAGGCTGAGATTGAACAGTAGTTTTATGTTTGGGTTTAGCTCTTCTTGGAGTTCATGTAGGACGCAGCCCGGACACCATCTGGTCCAGTTGATGTTGTGTTTTTTGCTTTGTAGAGGTTGGCTCTTACCTGAGCATCTGAGATGTCAGGGGGGCAGCACTCTGCTTGTATAGATATTTGCCCTTTTGGTGGGGGGGGGGTTTGCGCTGAACCTTTCAGCTAGGATGTTGGCAATGTCTGTGGGTTCGGTGTATTTGTCATTTTGGACTAATTTTGAGCATATCTGGGAATTCCCACCCAGGTTCCTAACATAACTAAAGAAAGCCTTGTGATTATCCTTAGTGTTCTGTGCAATTTTTCTCTCGAAGTTTGCCTTAGATGATTTTATGAGTTTATGAGTGCCCGTAGTTTTTGCTAATACTGATTAGAGATGCCTTCCCTTTTTAGGATTTTGCTCTATCATGTAGTAGCTTCCTCCTTCTATTGTATAGTTTGTTTATGGCTGGGGTCCACCAGACAGGATGCCTGCCTTTGGAGGATTGGCTCTTGGTTTTATTTGGGATTGCATGATCCATGCATTCCTGAAGGTGTTCATAGAATGCGTTTATAAAGGATTCTCTAGTCTGGGCCGTATTTTCCACAGGCCCGGGGGCTTTGAAGGATTCCACTTCGGTTTTGAGGAGTGTGAAACTTGCTTTAGAGAAGTTTTTCTCTGTGGTTTTCTGGGCAGGGGGTGGGGTCAGGATGTGAATATCCAGTGAGATTAGTTTATGGTCTGATCTTACCAGTGAGGGATACACTTTTGGTCTGGAGCATAGAGTCCCCATGTTGGTGATGATCAGGTCCAGTATGTTTTCCCCTCTTGTGGGAGTGGTAACAAGTTGTTCCATAGCATTTGAGTTTATAAATTCTAGGAACCTTTGAGCTAGGGTGTTGGAGCTAGAGTAATGCTCCTAGTCTATGTTTGGGTAGTTGAAGTTGCCCAATATAATGGTGTTTGGAGAGACCTTCATATTTTCCAGTGTTCTCAGGAAGGCCGAGTGGGGTTCCTGGGTTTGGGAGGGTGGTCTGTAGCAGGTTATAAACTGGAAGGCAGTTTAACCCACTGTTAGTTGCACATGGATAGTCTCTGATGCGATCTGTGATCTGAGTTGTTACAGTTCCCTGAATTTTCCAGTTAACAGGAACCTATGAAACAAAATTATTGGATACAGTATTGCACATTCAAGCTTTAGGACAGATGAAGCTTTGGATATTGCACTAAGGTATGCTACTACTAGTAGTGATCTTAGAATAAATGGACTTAAGAGTATGTTATTTACTGGATTTATCAAGAGAATATTCAGTTAATTGGTTGAAAGAGCAGAATGGATTCTGGCAAGCCTGTTGTTAGTTCAGCAATCTGGTGGTTAAGGGGAAAAGGCTTCTATTGATCCTGGACATCATACAGTGCATGCTATTTTAACTTCTACCCCAGGAAAGGCAGGAGAACATACTAGAAGCAGGGTGAGTATGGTCATTTGTTGACTTTCTAGCTTTTCCAGTCCATTGACATTCATGTAAGTCATCCAAGGATAACAGTGGAGAGCCAATGATATTTTCCGCTGCTGTTACTACTCTCCAGGGATCCTTGTGATCTGAGTCATTACAGTTCCTGTACCATACAATGATGCTGTTTGTCATTATGCCCATGATGGTTCCCCCATAGAAGGCTTGGAGGATGGATTGTGACAGGTTTGCTTTCCTCAGTTTCCGTAGGAAGTATAAATGTTGCTGCACTTCTTTGACAGTGTGGTTGGTGTACACTGACCAAGACATGTCCTCTGTTAATTGTATACCCAGGAACTTAGTGCTCTTGACTCTTTCTACTGCTCTTTCCTTGATTTCCAGTGGTTGATGTACTCCCTGGGACCTCCTAATGCCCACAATCAGTTCCTTTTTCTTGCTGATGTTCAATGCTGGATTTCTTCAATCACACCAGCCAAGCAGAGTTTCTACTTCACTCCTATATGCTGTTTCAGTGCAGTTCCTGATAAGACATATGACTGTGGTGTTGTCTGCAAAGTTAATAATTCTGTTGGATTCATATCTGGCTTCACAGTCATGTGTACGCAAGATGAATGGTAGAGGACTCAGGACACAGCCCTTTGGTACACCTGTGCTCAGAGCTATGCCTTTAGAACTATTATTTCCAACACATATTTTTTGGGATCTATCTGTGAGAATATATAGTATCCACTTGAACAAGGGGGTGTTCATGCCCAGTTGGGTTAGTTTCATCACAAGGTTCTGGGGTAATAACAGTACTAAAATTGGAACTGAAGTTGATGAATAACATCCTGACATAACAGTCCTTATTTTCCAAGTGATTCAAGGTTTCATGAAGTGCTAAAGAGATGGCATCTGCTGTGCAGCAGTTTGACTTGTAGGCAATCTGCAATGTATCTAGTGTTGCAGGTATGCTTGCTGAGATGTGGTTCTTGATCAGTCACTTCCTTACTGTCAATGTTAGAGCAACGGGGCGATAATCATTCAGACTTGCTGGTTGTGGATTCTTGGGTAAGGGAATGATAGTCATGTCCTTAAAGCATATTGGTACGATGGCTAATCACAGCGATGCATTAAAAATGTCTGAGTACCAATGTCAGCTGTGCAGCCAAGGCCCTGAAAACCCTTCCCAGAATGTTATCTGGATCACCTGCTTTCCTTGGGTTAACTCATCTCAAAGTTTTCAGTACATCTGCTGTGCTGAGGCATAGCACTTCCTCATCCTGACCAACAGATTCATTAGCCACAGTTTAGTAGTCTGTGTCGTACCTGCTAAAGAAGTTGTTTAATTCTTTTAAGAATTCTGTACTGTCATTACACTGGGAAAATGCAGGTTTGTAGTCAGTTATGGCTTGTATGTACAGATGTACAGATGTCTAGAGTCTCTTTGATCATAGGTTCTCTTTGCCACTTTATGGCTTTGTTTAGGTTTGCTCTGGCCACCCTTAGGGCATCCCTGTCTTTACATCTGAATGCTGCATTACATGCCTTTATAAGCTTGTACACCTCATTAGACAGCCATGGTTTTTGGTTTGCACATATGGTGAGGCCCTTGGTAGTTGGCACATCATCAGCATATTTTAACATGCAAGCCATAACAGATTCTGTGTATTCTTCCAAGTCAATTTGACAATTCACTGTGGCTGCCTCCCTGAACATTGACCAGTCCATACTCTCAAAGCAGCCTTGCAGTGCTGTGACTGCACCCTCAAGCCATAATCTTATTTGCTTCCTTGATGGTTTTCCTGATTTTAGCAGTGGTTTGTATGCAGGAAGCAGTATGAAACAAGCCAAGCAACGCTGATACTGAACAAGTGTTTAAAAAAACAAAGCTTTCAGGTCAAACAAACCCTTCATCAGTGTATAAAATACTAACACATACTAACCATTTTTATGTACTATCAAAAATCACACAGCCATTAATTACGCAATTAAACAATCAATCCTAGTTAAAAACAATAGTTACAGAAGCTCAGAACTTTATTTCAAACACATCTGTTTATACCTTAGTACAGGTTTTAAAGAAACATTCTGGTTTAAACCTGGTAATACATCAGCACAAAGGCGTATTATGCACTGATATTCCTTCATCTCAAACTTATTGTTAAGATTTCCCCCTCATATATCCTTACATACTCTATCACCCTAAAAGAGAATTTATGTGCATTTCCTTATGTACTGATATGCTTAGCCAAGGAATTAGTGTCAATATTTCTTCTTATTTTTGAATGGTGATCAGTTTATCTTTCCTTCAGTTTTCTGGTAGATTTCCCAACATAAAATGCCTGACATCTATTACATCTCTATGAACACAGTGGAAGTACTATTTATAACTAAGGGGACCAACTTAGATGTTGGTATGCTACATTTTGTTACAGGTTTCAACAGAGCTACTTCTGAGGTAAGAAGAATTATTAATAATAACTGGTGTATATTAAAATCTCTACCTGGATTATGTCCCATAGTTGGCATTAAACCCAGTTTCTCATACAGAAACTGTCAAAGTTTAAAGCAGAAGTTATGTTATAAATACATGTGTCAAGAATGGGAGGGTAACAGCAGCTAAATCAGGTACCTTTCCTTACTACAATTGTAGCTGTTGTGAAGTCATTATCAAAATTAACCCCCGGATTTACTAATCTTCTTTGTAAGACTAGATTAGTCTTAACACAGAAGCGTCAGTGTAAGAGTATGATGGCAGCACACCATGCATATTAATGAGGGCACTCTGCCTCAACTCGAAAGCTTACATGGAGCGTGGACGAGTGTAGGGGGCATGTTGGACTGCCAAGCAGTCCAAAAATCCACCTCCCTGCAATGAAGAAATGCCGCAGCTTCCAGTTACATGAGTGAGTCCGCTCACATGTGTACAATATAACACTACACTCCCCCATATGTTAAACAACTTACAAAATAAAAAATAAAAATATTTTTTTTCTTCCTATATAGCTGCCCATAGTTGCACAGGTTTGTGTGGGTTTGCTCATTGCTTAGCTACAGTTTGCAGCTTAGACACCAGAAGAGGATAATAAGAAAAATATATGCAACTTAAACAACATAGTGATATCGTAGTGGTTAGAGCCTTCACACAAAGAGGAGACATTCCTGGTTCGAGTCTCTCTACTGCACGTTCCATTTTCTGTGGAAAATCTGTATACAAAAATATTTCCTGACATTTTTTATGTATAAGATTTGCAAAAAGCATTGAAATGTTAAATGTAGTAGTGAACGAATTATATATATATATATATATATATATATATATATATATATATATATATATATAAAGGTGAAATGGTTATGCATTCTGAGGCATGAGTACCCTATTTTAAGCAATATAAAGCACTGCTAAGCACATTTTACCAGTATTGAGCATATTTAAATACAATTGCACATAGCTGTGCACCATGCTAACCAGCGCAACGTCTTTGCACATAGCTGCGCACTGCGCTAACTAGTACAACATCGGGCAATGTCTGGCAACGTCAAGAAATGTCGAGCAACATTGAGCAACGTTGAGCAAATTTGGGCAAAGTTGAGCAAAGTCGGGTAAACACACTTACACATGCTTTACTGTTCCTTAACCAGTCAGGTCTGCCCAGTAGGAAAATAAAAAGCAGTGACAGGGCTCGAACTCAGGATACTGTGCACTATAGTCACAGTACTTAACCACTAAGTCATGACAGCATTTCACAAACATACACTTTGAACAGACACATATCTATCAAAGGAATTTTAAACATTGCCAACATTAGCTAAGCAGGCATGCCTACAGCTAAGTTTTTCCAAAACTGATCAATCACAAATAAGCGTGGGAAATGAGGCATATTTAAGCTCCACAGGCAGGAATACTTGCTATAACTGGTTATAGCTTCCTTCTGCAGTCAGCATGGCTGGTGTTGGTGAAGGCACTCGATTTAGAGCGCAATGCTGGGGCATCCAGGAGTCCAAAATCATGGTTTGGCTCCTCGTCCACAAACATGAGGAAAGACTCCTGAAAGGCCAGTACCAGGGTACCCAATATAAAACGGAGGCCTGGAACAGTCTTGCCTGTGATCTCTCCAGTGCCACTGGTGTTTCTCAGACTGGTGAGTAGGTCAGGCACCATTATTCTGGCCTGAAGTGACGTAGAGGGTATGAACTGGACCGGTGGATCCAGGAATCCCGTACAATGCCTAATGCCCCAGTACTGAGTAAATAGCCATTGTATTAAGTAGTTAAGAATTGCTATGCTTGTCTATACTATGGATGGGTATGTCTCAATATCACTGCATTTACTTCACAGCTGCAGGTGACTGGGCTATGAACCTGCAAGCCCATGAAGATAGGCTGCAAAGGCTGCGTCATGAGGCAGGTTAGTAATTATTCTGCATGGACTGTTATATAAAATAAATGAGAGCCTTCAAAAAGTCTTAACCCAATAAATAAAGGTGTAATAATCCTTTAATAAATGTATGATTCATGGAGTGTGTCTGTGTCATTTTCTTTGATATGTTGTACTTTTGCATTCTACAAATAGTAGTGTTGTATTAAGCAGTGTCACCCCCACACTTGGGTAGGCCCATATAACGTGGATGAAGGGAGTTCCAGTAGCTTGTATGCATATGTACAGCCCTCAACTGTTGGTTCATGGCCAGCATGTACAGGTTAATCTGGCACATGAGTAGCTTGGTATTGTGTTCCCCAGAAATGTCAGTGTGTTGCCAGAAATGAAAGGAGCTGTTCATAGGTTGGTACTAGGCTATTGGCCCTAGGGCCTATGCAAGCCTAGCCATAACAATTCCCTGGATATTTCTTCCCACAATATTTACTTCTCTGGACCCCTGTATAGCAGGGCAACTGACATGATCCCCGGGGTGAATTTCCATTCTCCCATCCAATCATCAAGGTTCCTTTTGAAGAGGACCAATGAGGTGCTCTGCTTGACATGTATGGGCAGTCTATTCCAGAGTATGGGGAGTCTCTGGGTCAGGAACCTATCCCTCCAGCATGTTTTGTTCATTGTGATGACAAGGTTTAGATCCCTGGAGCATGTGGCTCTGAGGGTTTAGGATTTCTTTAAGTGGAGCATGTCCAACAACTCAGGGTTTGACATGGCCTTGTATGTTAAGCAGAGATCACCTCTGAGTAGACGATATGCCACAGAATTTAGCTGAAGTTTTTTTAGATGGTCAGCATATGGCATCTGCTTTACGCCTGTGATTCTTTTAGTGAGGAATTTCTGTGGCCTTTCCAGCTGTTGCAGATGTCTTGTGAGGTACATACCAAATGGGGCATTATACTCTATAATGGGTCTAATGAGGGATGAGTACAGTGGGACAATGACCTCCTTTTTTCTGGATGAAAAGCCCTTAGTGATGAGGTGTGCCACATAGAAGGATTTCCTGACTGTTGTGGCAATGTGGTTATCGAAAGTGAGACCAATGTCCTCCTGTGTCCCAAAGTCTCTCATCACACTTTCTATGTTTAGTGTCCTGCCACCTATGTGATAATTCATGAGTACATGTTTTTTTTCCAAAGGGGATAACTATACATTTCTTGGCATTAAGTTTGAGCCCATGGCTCTGGCACCAGACATCTGTTTCTGTAAGGCCCATTTGTAGAATATCCACATCATTTGGGGATTAAATAATGGCTCCCAGTTTGCAGTCATCTGTGAACTTTGTTAGCCATAGTCCCTTGGTGTTGGTCTGTACTAAAGAGAAGTAGATGCCAAACAAGAGTGGTCCCAGGACTGAACCCTGAGGTACTCAACTTGGAGCTGGATTTGGAGTCAGTTACTTTTATAGTCTGGGTTCTGTCAGTAAGCCAGTTGGCAACCCATCGAGTGGCATAGGGATTTATGCCCAGCTTAGTAAGTTTATCTATGATCCCAGAGTGGGGGTTGGTGTTGAAGGCCTTGGCGAGGTCCAGATAGGCTGTGTGGACTGCCTTACCCTCATCCACAGCTCTGGAGACTGATTTGAAGAAGTCAATCAGATTCAGGAGACAAGATCGGCCCTTCACAAACCCAAACTGGGTGGGGTCCAGTGTTAACATATAACTGATACTGTCACCTGAACATATCAAGATAATTATATGAATGTAGAGCTGTCAGTGTACCATCTTAGCAGTAGTGTGTGTGAGCAACTCTCAAAATATGTTGCAGTAACACTTGCATCTTTTACAGTTTGTTTGTAAGATACAGCTCATGTATATAATTATCTAGCAAAATCCAATTGCACAATATAAGGACATTGGGTAGTGTAATAATAAATGTAAGGGTCATATAACTGCAGTTAATAGGAATGTAGTTAAAACTAGAAGGATATATAAGTTGTTAATTGAGCTATCTTTTTCCACCCTACTGTATGAGCCTAAAAATGCAATTCCACACCTCAATCGGTATGCCTAATCTCAAAACATTTGTTGGGACATATATCCTATTGGTTTATAAATATTTGCATTTATTTCTATGCATGTGCCCTGTTAAAATACCATAGTATTGGTGGCCTGTTGCCATCAATTAAACCTGCATGCTGTTGTAATGTCCACTATTGTTCTATATATGCATGTGTCATGCTTGCTTTTCAACTGTTGTAAATCTTGTGTATTGGGTTAATGGAAATACCTCTGTATGCTGTTATAACAAATCGGCAATGCTGTTGACTGTTACTAACCCATATCTTTATTAAACTCTCCTAAACATAGTTCGTATGGGCCCACCTCAGCTGGCCATGGCACCTGGCACCAGTAGATCCATTGCCCAGCCTGGGACCTCCTATTCCATTGGCTCTGTGCCACCTTCAGGTGGAAGCACTGCAGGGGATGGTGCTCGGCCCCCCGTGCAAGTTTGGGTGGAGAGGCACTTATCACCCTTCTTAGGGTCCGGGCTGTGGTGCATAGAGAGATTGAACATTCTGCTGCAGAACCTCTACGCCAGCTTGAGGCCCGAGTGGCGCAACTCATGGTTCAGCCTGCCCCACCTACACAGCCCCCAGCACAGCCACCTTCTGGGCCATGAAGGTGCAGTGGTGACTGCCCATGGGTGGGAACCTCAGTCACACTGTTTCCATCTGGGGGCTCATGGGCTTGTGATTTCCAAACATCCCTCCCTGTCAAAGGTGTTCACCCACCACATGTGTCATATACCACCCTTGTATGCATCTTGTTTGTCTTGTCTGTTTACCTCCCCATATATACTTACTTCCCCTACCCCACATTCCACTCTCACCTGAAAAAAAGGGCAATCTGCGCCCAAAAAAACAATTACGCCCCATACATAGCTGCCCATTTTGCACACATGTCCACTGAACACATGAAATGTTATTTAATTGGCATTACAACATACTTTGTTGTCCTCTCCCCTGTCTCAGGGGTTGAAAGGTTCATATCTACCTCCAAATTCATTGCATATGCACAGCTGTTGCTGTTGAAGAAATGGACAGCTATGGACCTTCCCTACACCCGTCCTGCACATCCCAAGCCATTTTCCATGCCGTCTTTTCCTCTTTGTGCCCCTTTTTCACCACTTTCCTATCTCCCCATTTTTCTTTTCTTTCAAAGAAATTAGCATGGAGTTCAGCGGGAGTAAGCACTATTAAACAGTAGTTAGCAGGTTTGCGCAAGTGTGCTCTTGTTTGCGCTTGGCTAAGCAAAGCCCAACATTGCGCAAACCTGTGCAGATCCGCTTACAACTGCTTAAAAGTGCCTTAATCACTCTGTATGTGAGGGCCCTTGTTCTGCTCGGGAACAAAATAAAACACCTCTGTAAGTCTCGAACCCCGGACCTTGCACACACTACACAACATGAAGTATCACTAAGCCACAGTAGATATACATCAAGTTGGTGCTTAAATAATTATATTATGCATCAGAATGAGTGAATGTAATGGAAATTAGGAATACCATACCACCCAACTTGTTCTGTGGATGTTGACCAACAGTTGTTGTGGGATTACATTACATGACTGTGATAATAGAAGCAGCCATTCTAGCATCACTTTACATCCCCACACAGTATCACAACAGGACAAACACTGGCATATCTGTTTAGGGCAGAGGCCATACCTCTCAACTGTCCCTAATTTTCAGGGACATCCCTGATTTTGACCCAAATTTTAGTTCTTTCTCTCTGAATCCCTACTAAAACTACTGACTTTGGGCAGAAAGGTGGTGAATTACTTTTAATGAATAATGACAATAATTAAGAGTTGGACACTTCTTTTACTTCAGAAAAGGTACATTAATTCATATGCTCTGATTCTCTCAATGTTTCAACTTAATGGCACTAATATTTTAAAGGTGTCCCTGATTGTCCCTGAGTTTTTCTTGACTTTTCCCCGATTCTGTTCAAATATGTACCTGATTGGTTGGGAGGTCTGGCAGAGGCAGAAACACAGAGGCATATTAGCCTTTCTGCTGTTACACACTGTGCAAATAGCTTTGGAAGGAGTTTTGGAAGCATACCCTTATGTAGGAATAAAACACTGAAATATAAATGGATGTAGCCATGTACTGGTAGCAATATACACATAGATTTTTTCTTAATATATACAGACATAGATTTTTTCTTAATATATATGCACATATTTATATTTTTAATAAGAGAAGTTTGCAATATAAACTATGCACTGATTGACAATATATTTTTAAATGTTAATGGATTTGATGTATTTAAACATGTGACTTGGATTTATTGTATTTAAATGGCTTGAATCACAATGTATGATTGTTCTGATGAAGTTGAGGTGTTTCCTTGATGAAAAGTGGACTTTACAATTAAACATTTAAACAATACGTGACTTGAGGAGCTGGTTGAGTATCTGGTTGAGCATTGTGAGTCTCGGCTCCGTGTTTCGTAGATTTTGGATGTACTGGTAGCAACCAACTGTAAGAATGCCATTGCTCTATTGCTGAAAACACCTGTGTGGTGCACAGACAAAAACGGTTATTCTCTGGCCATCATGTGGATAGGTCCACAGTTGGGGAGTTACGCAAACAGACTACATGCCTTGATAAACTAACATGTACACAGCAACCCTGTAAGTCCAGCAAGATAAAATCCACACAATACTACTTATGCTCTCTGTACTTCTACAGCCCTACCCAAATGTAGAATATACCTGTGTGTGCAGGGTCTACCAAGGATGCAGGTACGCATACTCACTGTACTGAAATGTGTCCAGTTTTTCTCAGCAGCTCGTGCTAATGTCAACACTAAAAAAGCACAAACTATTTAGAAGTGAGTAAATGAATATTCACAATATAGCAGTTCACAAACAATTCTTGTGCCAATGGAATACATCTCTATAACTATCTTTGTATGGCAATTAATTTTAACAGTTGAAAAGAAAGTACATCTTTCCATATATCTTGGGGTAGCATTTTGAGGGGTGAGTACATTTCTACACTGACAAGTGGGTACTGGAAGCAGAACATTAGGTCTGAGTACAAAATGTAAATCTCTGGCTAAACCCCTGGCTTCTGATATAAGAACTATACCAACCTTCTGTATTAAACAATGATGTCCACACCAAACAAGGATGATCTCCATCTTGGAAAGCTGAAAGGGCCATGCCTACATGAGTCAGCAATTTATAGTAATGGGTTGCAGTGATTACTGCAATTACTACACAGCAGGCTGCATGCAATTAGCAAATGGTGGGCACAAATTGGTGCAGAGGCCATCACATACTCATGTGCAATTCCTACAAAAGCAGGCTGCAATCTCTGTCAACAAACTCAATCACTCTATTGCAGAGACTGACAGAGAGAGAGAGAGAGAGAAAGAGAAAAGGAGAAAGAAATATTACCAAATTATACAAAGGAAAGGTATGTGACACATATGTATTTACTGGCATGTAATAGATGTTATTGAATAATAGTCTACACAATGTGAAACATTCATATGTGGCAGCAGTACTTCTTTCTGCACAGATGTTCTGCATAACTACTGCTATGGACAATACTGTGTGTACCTGTGGGCAGTGGAACATACCTCTGAAATGTGTAGCTCAGCATTAAATGTCAAAGATCTGATCCATGTTATCTGTGTTCTGTACAGTAGTGTGGCCAATGGCTGTTGGGGGGATTAGCGCTGACATTATGTAAACATGGGTGTGACAGAACAACACATGCATGATAGTCATATTTAAGTGTAGCTTAGCATTGGCAACTACTGCAGCAGTCTAGTATGCTTATCTAGCATCTGTTGCCATATATACCCCCCTAATGTTAGTCTGTGTTCATATGTGACATCTGTTTGTGTTGCAGCAAGGCCCAACGGTTCAGCTGTGAGGTTCAGGGACTTACAACAGTGTGGACCATGTGTGTGTATGCCACACACATACGGAGAAATATATATGTGTCATATATATTTACATCTGTATATGTGCATAGAGCAGGGGACATATTGTGACATATTGTGACAGTTTGCGAAGGGGGGAGATATATATGTTGTTGAAGGTTAGTATGCGCATATTTGTATGTAGGTTTTAGTGTATGACAAACAACTCAGCATACAGTGCTGGTATATGAAATGTGGTAGTTAAACACTGTGGGCGGTTCATTCATAGGTTCATAGGTTGATACTGGGCTATCTGCCCTAGGGCATTTACAAGCCTAGCCAGAGTGTGTTTGGCATTTGCCACCCTTCTTAGATTAGTTGACTGTGCCTCTGTATAGTAGGTCACAGAAGATAGCCCATTTAAGGTCAGTTTACAGTGCCTCTGTCTAACAGTGGCACAGAAGAGATCCCAGGGGTAAATTTACGATCTCCCATCCAAACGTCAAGATTCTTCTTGAAGATGGTCATTGAGGGGTTCTGTCTGACATGGATTGGGATTTTGTTCCAGAGTAAGGGGAGCCTCTGGGATATGAATCTGTCCCTCCAGCATGTTCTATTTATTTCTGTGCTCAGGTTTAAGTCACTGGAGCATGTAGTTCTGATGGATTTGGATTTCTTGAGGTGGAGCATGTCCATTAATTTTGGGTTAGACATGACTTTATACGTCAGGCACAGATCGCCTCTGAGTAGGCGGTAAGCAACTGAGTAGAGCTGGAGTTTCTTTAGCCTAACTGCATAGGGCATCTGTTTGAGTCCCTTGATCCTCTTGGTGAGGTACTTTTGGGTCTTTATAGTTGTAGCAGGTGTCGGGTAAGGTACATCCTAAATGGGGCATTGTATTCAATTATGGGCCTGATGAGTGATGAGTAGAGAGGTACAATGACCTCTCTTGATCTAGATGTGAACCCCTTCGTGATAAGGTGGGCTATATAGAATGTCTTTCTAACCACTTTGGCAATGTGATTGTCAAAGGAGAGACTGCAATCTACTTGGGTCCCCAAATCCCTAATTACTTCTTCAGTACTTAATGGATTACCACCTATGTGGTAATTTGTGGGCACTTTGTTTTTCCCAAAGGGGATGACTATGCACTTTTTGGCATTTAGCTTTAGGCCATGGCTCTGGCACCAGTTATCCATCTCTGTGAGACCTTTTTGGAGGATGCTTGTGTCAGTAGGTGAGTCGATTATGGCCCCCAGTTTGCAGTCATCTGCAAACTTTGTCAGCCATAGTCCTCCTGTGTTAGCCTGTACCTCAGAGAAATATATACTGAACAAGAGAGGTCCCAGGACTGAGCCTTGTGGGACACCACTTGTAACTGGTTTAGAGTCTGACAAGGCACCAGCAATTCTGACCATGTGGGTTATATCCCTACGCCCGTTTGCAACCCATCTTGTGACATAGGGATTGATATTTAAGCTGGTGAGCTTATTTATGATGCCCGAGTGGGGTATTGTGTCGAAGGCTTTTGCAAGGTCAAGGTAGGCTGTGTGGACTACCTTCCCTTCATCTATGGCCTTGGTGACTGTTTCAAAGAAATTGACTAGGTTCAAGAGGCAAGATCTGCCCTTGACAAAGCTGAATTGGGTAGGATCCAGTGTTTGGAGGTTCCCAATGTCTTTGTTTATGAGTTCCATGATGATACGCTCCATAGCTTTGCAGACCAGGCTAGTTAGGCTTATAGGGCAATAGTTTCCAGGGTCCATTGTGGCACCACCTTTATGAAGTGGGACCACTGTTGCTGTACGCCATTCTTTGGGTGCATATCCTGTTGTAAGGCTGAGACTGAACAGTGATTTTAAGTGAGGGTTCAGTTCTTCTTGGAGCTCATGTAAAATGCAGCCCGGGACACCGTCCAGTCCCATTGATGCTGTGTTTTTTCCTTTGGAAAGGGCAGCTCTCACCTGTGAATCTGTGCTATTAGGGAGGCTACACTCTGTTGGGATAGTCATTTGCTCATTTGGGGGGGGGGAGAAGTTTGCACTGAACCTGTCTGCCAGGATGTTGGCAATGTCTGTGGGTTCAGTGTATTTTTTGTCATTTTGCACTAACTCAGTGCATATCTGGGAGTTTCCACCCAGGTTTCTGACATAACTAAAGAAAGCCTTGTGATTATCTTTAGCGTCTTGTGCAATTTTTCTTTCGAAGCTAGCCTTAGATGATTTTATGAGGGATCGTAGTTTCTTACTAGCACTGATCAGAGTTGCCTTTCCTTTCAGGGATTTTGCTCTATCATGTAGTAGCTTCCTCCTTCTGTTGTACAGCTTATTTATGGCTGGGGTCCACCAGACAGGTCTCCTGCCTTTGGAGGAGTGTGTCTTGGTTTTATTTGGGCTAGCACAATCCAAGCATTCCTGTAGGTATCCATAGAATGCTTTTGTAAAGGATTCTGTGGTTTGGACCGTATTTTCCACTAGCCGTGGGGCTTTGAAAGATTCCACCTCGGTTTTGAGAAGTGGGAAGTTTGCTTTTGAGAAGTTTTTGACCGTGGTTTCCTTTGCTGGGGGTGGGGACGGGATATGGATGTCCATAGTTATTAATTCATGGTCAGATCTTACCAATGAGGGGTATACCTCTGGTATGGAACATAGAGTCCCCATGTTGGTGATGATCAGGTTCAATATGTTTTCCCCTTTTGTGGGAGTGATGACCAGTTGTTCCATAGCATTTGAGTTTATAAATTCTAGGATCCATTGGGCTAGCATGTTGGGGCTTGAGTAGTGCTCCCAGTCTATGTTTGGGTAGTTAAAGTCACCCAATATAATGGTGTTTGGAGAGACCTTCATATTCTCCAGTGTCTTCAGGAAAGCCAAGTGGAGTTCCTGAGTTTGGGAGGGTGGTCTGTAGCAGGCTACAAACTGGAAGGCAGTTTTGCCCACTGTTAGTTGCACATGGATGGTCTCAGATGCTTCGTGCAGTGCCACTAGCCTGGAGGTATGGGTATATTTGATGAATATGGATACTCCCCCTCCTCTTGTGGTTCGGTCCGAGTTTTGGGGCCGAAAAGCATGGTATGAGGTATAGCCTGGTGGTGCTGGGGTGCTCTCGGGAGCCTTGAACCAGGTTTCTGTTACTGCACAGATATCGATATTCTCCATACTGAGGAGAGCCTCGAGTGCGTGCATCTTGAGGTTTAGACTTCCGGCATTGAGCAGCATTACCGTTAGTTTCTATTTCCTTGTGTTGTCTAAGGAGGTGGGTTTGTCTTTTGAGCCTTGCCTAAAAAAGGCACTAGGGGGTTGGCAAGAGCCTTGGACAGTATTCAAAAACCCAGGGGTGACAGGTGCAAGCCTTCCCTAGCGAAGCAACGTGGCTTGTCAAGCATGTCATTCCAGGCTGACAAACACTGGATCCCCTTTGAGTGACACCAATACCTTAGCCAATTGTTGAAATTGATCATTTTGTCTTTATACTGTGGTATCATTCTTGGTGAGGGTAAGATGCTATTCAAGGTCAGGGTCATACCGGCCTGGGCCACATGATCAGAGAGCTCCTCTGTTTCTTTTCATGTAATCCAGGGAGGTACGTCTCAGGTCATTCACTCCAGCATGGACAATGACAGAGTCATATTTGTACTTACTTTGGAGTGACCTGAGTGCTTGTGTTATGTTGTGGATCCTGGCACCCGACAGGCAGCTTACAGTGACCTTCTCCTTGTTCAGCCTGGTGAGAGGGACGTCAGTGTGTCTGACATAGAGTTACCTATTACAAGTGTATTAGGTTTGTTGTTTAGCCTTAAGAGCTGTGACTGTGTGGCACACTGACTTTGTGAACTATGTGATACGTGGGTATTGTTGTGGGGTAGCAGTTGCTTGGATGTCTGCTTTGGAGGTCTCTGTTGCTTGGGCAGATTTTTATTTAGAGCCTCCGAGTATGTTTTTGTGTGTTTATGTGTTTGGTTTGCTGTTGCGATAGGTCTATGTGAGACTGGATTTGTGGTGTGTGTGATTACCTTCTCCTCCAGACTGCAATGTTGAAACCAGTAAGGCCTGCTAAAGCTACCTGGGCTGTGAACACCTTCAATGCATTTATCCCAAGACTGTACAATTTTATTACATTACTGTACACCTTACATCCTTTGTATAATTGATATTCTCGCTATGAAAGATGAAATGTATATGTGCCTATATAAATATATATATGTATATGCAGACAAATGGATGTGTATATGTATATATACATATATACACACACACACACACAAATAAAATAAATAAATAAATATATATATATATATATATATATATATATATATATATATATATATATATATATATATATATATATACTCATACACACCTACATCTACTTGTTGCAATAGATTCTCTGTACTGTTGACTGACTGTGATGGACAATATGTTTGTGAATACATCAAAGATATGTATCTGTGGGATAGCTTAGTGGGAAACTGCTTATGATATGGTATTATGGGTCCTTGCTTTGATCCTAGCAAAAGCTGTGTATTCTGTTGCTAGGCAGAACAAGTGCTATTGCATACAGTGTGATTAAGTCCCTTGGTTTTAACTAGGGTGTGTCATTGGAGGCTAAAGCACTACATCTATGATTATTGATTGGTACCGATGTTGAATGCAAATCATGTGTGCACTGTAGTACTAATTGAAGCTCTGGGCCCGTACAGCAAAGTATGGTGTATGTCCACATTGCTTGCATCCACTGTTTTTTGTGGTCCCTGTATTCATCACAGATTACATTTCTCAAGATTAAGGTTGTGTGAGTACTGACACACAGTACTGTATAGTGCACACTGAAAGCTTATCTGGGTTGTCATACCTTTGTGTCCTGTAATTATGTTTGACATGTGTGTGGATATGTCTGTAACATGTCCTTTGACATATGTGTGGTAATACATATAACTGCGTATCTAGCAACATTCATAGTGTACTGCAGCAGTATGTGACCTATATTCCCAATTGTGCACATATTTTGGCCAGAGGTTTGGCATTAGCAAGTTGTGTGGTATAATAGTAATACATTTACTGGACCTTACACTGATTGTGATGGATGATATATTTCTTTACACATCAGCTTGATGTATATCTGCTGTGGCTAGGTTGTGCATCGTGTTATATACAGTGTGCCAGGTACTCTTGTATAGTCTTATATAGTGATTTTATTTTGTTGCTGTGAAGGACATGGTTCATTGGATAGAGAGTGAGCAAGGCACTTTCAAGCAGTTGTGGGGTGAGCAGTGATAAGTGGCAGTTACAGTGTTTCACTCTCGGTTAGCTTATAGGTTGCTATATATGGCAGTTCAGTGATATCTGTACTGTATAATGTTAAATGTGCCATATGACTTGCTCAGACATATTTTTGTATTTATGTCTTCCAGGGATCATGGCCCACCACAGGAACCCAAGCTACAGTAGGGCTGAAGATGATATCATCACCAGCAGTATGATTCAGCACTACCGTTTAATGTTTTCACGAACCAGCCAGGACTAGCAAGAGGGTACTGCAAAGTGGCAAGATCTTGTCATCAGGGTCAATGAGGGAGGCCTGCACATATAAGCAGGTACGCCACCACTACAGTGATCTTCTCTGACATGTCCGTCAGCGTGCCACTGATGTGCGTAGAGAACAGCTTGCAACAGGGGGTGGTGTTAACATCCGCCCCTCCTCACCAGAGTTTAGGAGCTGTTCATGAGCCTGGTGGCACCTGCCCAACAATAACAGCAGCAGACGTACACCATGATGGAGGTTGGAGCCACCCAGCAAGCACACATGGAGCATGCAGGTAACATGGCATATCTGTAGACTACTGTTATCTGTATTGGTAGATCATGCATATGTGAGATGTGGAGCGTGTCGTTCAAAGATGTGGAGCCTGTTGTTGTGCAATGCTGATCATTTGGAACATAATCTGTAGCCCTGTAAATGTAAACTGTTGTTGTACTGTAAGATTGCAAACACACAGTAGCAATGCCACAGTTGTGGCCACTGACAAACTGTCTCATCTCTATGTAGGTACCTCTGCGTTGACGTCAAGGCAGCAGACAGATGCTGGTGAGTGTGTTCTACACTTATTATTGGAAATAAAAAGTGCATGTCATAGTTAAGGTGTAGGCCATGTACACATGTAACACACCTACCCATAATGCATGCTGCGCATGTTTGGTGTAAGAGCATGCACATCTCACTAATGTGATTAGCTACCTCAAACACATGCAATACCCAGACCATCTCAAACAAATGTCGCTAGACTGTAGTGACCATTGGATAGGCACAGTTGATACTCAACATGCACATAACATACACAACAATGTCATACACAGAGCATTTTAACATGCTACACATAAAGGATTCCCAAACCCTCTGTAAAGACACACTCCAGTATCCAAAATCTCATCCACACATTACACATAATATACCTGAGAGGTAGAGGCCTATCCTGGGGCATTTAAACACTCTGCAACACACTATACATTCATGTCAGGGAATGCTCCTTATTGGCCTCCTTACAAACTCACGTAACAATTGGTTGTGAAATGTTGAATTTAGCCAAGGTAGTACAATTCCGGCACAGCATGATTTGTGCTGGTTTGTGAAACATTTGTAGCCTTGAGTGACTACCTGATGCTTCATGATGATGGCCTATGGTACTATACCCCATCCAGTTATTGTAACCGCGTACTACACATAGCTGTCATTGCTACACACTATAATGATGCATGTGTGCACACATATGCACCTCTAAACACTATGCATACCAGTCACCATTTGCACAACTGACACATATATGTCTTGTGATGCTATTGAGTGGCTAGGTCATATGACACATATTGGGAATGTGTAGTGTTTAAATATGCAGTTGTGTTTTAGCATGCCATGTCATGGATGAGACTGGCATGTCCACAATATGATCTACACTCACCATAAGTACTGTACATTGGGTATGTGGCCGAATGGTATTCCATCAATTATCCATGCACCACTGATGATGTTGTGTGAATACTCATCATGCATGCACTAAAAATGTGTCCACAATTATTTGCTAAAGACACAGAGGCTGTAATCAGCACTGGATACCTATCTGACACACAGATACACATCAAACAATGGTATGTACACCTGTGAGTTATGGTGCACAGTACATCACAAGGTTATGAATACCTGCACAGCAATGTTGTGTCCATGTATGCATTGTGTTCCAGGGGGTAGACCATCACCTAATAACAAAACACACGCATCAAAGCCATGTATACTGTTAGTAACAAGGACTGACTACACTTGCACTGCATGCTGTTGAGCAACACATGTCCTGCATGCTAACATGTGTGATATGACTGTTTTGCTTGTGATAGTGTACTCCACCATCACCTGCTATTGTGTATGTTCTGTGATTGTTGGTGTGTGTGTCTGCTTTCAGGAGGAGTGTAGTTTTGTGTGTGTGCATGTGGTCTGAAGTCATGTTCAGGTTTTAGTGTGTTTCCTGTTTTCCTCTCACAGGTGCCAAGGTGGGGCTGGTTCAGTACAGCAGGGAACCTGATGTCACTGAGACAGACAGTGATAATGAGGATAGGTGTGTTGAGGCAAAGACAGGTTTGTCAGGGTCTGTTGCTGGGCCACCAATTGGCAGTACACAAGTCTCCACCCTATCCATGCACACAGTCATACTGCCTGTACATCCATCATCACCATTGCCCTTAACTGAGGGACAGTGTACAGTTGGTACTGGCCAGGACAGTGTGGTATCTATGGCACATGTATCAGGACACAGCAGTCATAGCCAGATGTCTGGAATGGTACCACATAGGCAGATGCTCAGGGGTTCTTGTCATCATGCCCCTGGCAGATGTGCCACACCTCTTTCTACCACACGCATGTTCCAGGCTGTCATGGAGGCACAGACAAATGGAGCGGTACACCAGACAAGGGCTAAGGTCACAGAGGGCTCATTACACCTCTGTATCCATGACCTAGAAGGTGCCATACGTAACTACAGTGAGGTCATTGATAGATGTTGGGGTGAGACATTGGATGTCCTCCACAATGTCATGTCCATGTGTCAGGACAGTGCGGAATGGTTGAGACTTTGACATGGACATATGCCAGCAACATCACCAGCTGGAGGTCACCGTGGATGTCCAGCAAGTCACAGCCGCTCCTGTAGTGCCAGTACCAGCCCCAGCAATGTTGGGGGGGGGGTGCTGTCCACAGATCATCCTAGCAGACCACATGCACGTGGCTCTGGCCAGTCCCAGCAGGGACCTGGATCCAGTGGACATTTGTCAACCTCTTCAGATAGTACGCAATCTGGATTAGTACCTGATACTGTCTGTAGCACTCCTGCCAGGCACAGGTTCCATATCCATTGCCAGAGATGGTGATCTGTAAAGCCTGCTAGGTACAGTCTGTAGCCGTCTTACAAATCTCCGTATATGGCAGCCACATGGTGGAACTGTGTGCATGCAGACACACACACATAAACCAGAAACCTAGGGCAAACACATACCCGCACACATGACATCAACATTGGCCCATAACAGTACTCATGGCCCTCACACACACACACACACACACACACACACACACACACACACACACACACACACACACACACACACACACACACACACACACGTCGATTGTATGGCTCAGTGTAGCCCTCTGGCAAACCGACAACACACCCTGTGCATATGATGAAACCTGTGCCAACTCCTGTCATCTGTAACACTGATGCAGGAACAGACTAACATGGTGCTGATGCACAGGGTGACTTTAATAAAGTGTAGCATGTTGTCAGCAGTAAAGTGTAATGATATCCTTGAAGGTGTAGCTGAGCAGGCATGATGCATTAAAGCTGTAATTAGCAATGGTGTATTGTTTTCACCAGTGTTTATTCCAATTGTGTTTTGTTTGTCCATGTGCCTCTTGGCTGATGTGTGTAGTTGTGTCAGCATGCATTATACAGTGGACAGTAAATGTGGGGTGTGCGCAGCACAGGTTTGCAGGTGTCCATTTGTGAACATGGTGGAGGTGCACTGTCTGCATGTACATGCATATTGGACACATGGGCAGGGTGACATGCCCTGTATTGGCCAGTGTTAACACTCCATAGTTTCTATTGGTGGCCAGTATGCATTGTACTACACATATTGTGGAACTTGAGTACGCATGTGTGTGTATGACATGGGTTGCTATCTGTCATTGGTTTGCATTACTAAGGTTAACACTGTCCCAGCTGCATAATCCTTTAGTAATGCACACTGTTCACCTACAGGGTTGCATGGACCATGCTATCACAAACACAAGAAATTCTCACTTATAGAGTAAAAGTGCATTAGTCTCATGGACCCCTGCCGTAAACTAAATATATAATAGAAGGTGTGAAGTTGTACCAAAAAGGAGTTACATGCCAAGAAGGAATAACCTCTCTGGTCAGTATCATTGTGAAAATACAAGCCCTCATTAAACATACAAGGCAAGCTTCAAAATACAAATTGGCAAGGATTCCAAAGACAACACTAAAGCTTTCTTTAGTGTTGTTTATAATCTACAGGGGAAATCTCAGATCGGGTCACAGTTAATGTAAATGGTCACAAAGTACACTTATCTGACTGACATTATCAATTTCTTGTCAGACAGTTTGAATGCGGATTTCACCACCCTGTTGTTACACAAGGGCAGCATTTCCAGACCTGAATAATGTAAAACCTGATGATTCACAGACACTCTAGTTAAAACATCTCTTTACCAAAGTCCAAACCACAGTGGCAATGGTACTGGACAGTGTCCCTTGCTGTGTCATGCACAAGCTGACATATGAAGTCACCACTCACCTAAACACTCTGTTCAGATGCAGCCTCTATACAGGTTACATACTTGTGGAATGACACATGGTAATGGTGTTCACAGTCCACAAGGGTTGAGCTACAACTTCTTCTTCTTCTCCTTTCAGATGCTGCCATTAGGGGTTGCCACAGTAGATCATCTGTTTCCATTTCTTCCTGCCCTCTGCATTTTGTGCTGTCACACCATCCACCTGCATGTCCTCTCTCACCACAGCCATAAACCTCATCTTAGGCATTTCTCTTTTCCTGTTACCTGATGGCTTCATCCTTAGCATCTATTTCACAATATACTCTGCATCCCTCCTCAGCACATGTACAAACCAACATAATCCTACCTATCTGGCTTGGTCTACTAACCTTCAAACCTGGGTTGACCCTCTAATATACTTATTCCTAATCCTGTCCACCCTCGTCACACCCAGTGCAAATGTTAACGTAAATTGAGTAAGGGTAGAGCTACAACAGATCCTGGAAACTCTCACCCTATAAGCCAGACAAATGTTATCAGGAAGGCTATGGAGCACAGCATTATGGAACTCATTAACAGAGACATTATGAACCTGCAAACACTGCACCATACCCACTTAGGTTCTTTAAAAGCCAGATCATGGCTCCTACACCTAGTAGACTTCAAGCCAGTTAACAAGGCTATAGGTGAGGGAGGGGAGGTCCACACAGCCAAGCTATAGCTCACCAGCAATTCATACCCATCCCACATTCTGGTATTATACATAACCTCAACAGACTGACCATAAATGATTGTTAGATGATGGACTGACAGCTGACGCACAGATGTAGGACACACAGTAACATTTGCAGCCTCCATGTACAATTCTATGCCAGTAACAAGTGGTATTCACCTACACTCAGTCCTGGGAACACTCCTGTTTGGCATATAGCTTTCTTAGGTACAAGTAAACACAGTAGGGATATGTCTGCCCACATTTGATGAAAATGCATACTGTGGGCTATACTTTATTCTTCAGATGACACATGCATCCTCCAAAAGGGTATCATAGAGACAGATACCTGGTGTCAAAATCATGCTGTAAAGCTATAAGCCAAAGAAAGCATAGTTATCCACTTTTAGAAAACAAAGTATCCCCAGAGTACCACATAGGTAGTAGCCCCCAAAATGTGGAACAGGTACTAATGTATACATAGAGCCATGTGTTTAGTCATCTCTCCTTTGATAATCACATTACCAAAGGGTTTTGGAAATCTCTCTGTGGAGCACATAAGCAATAAAGGGTTTGCATGCAGATCCAGAGGTTGTTGCACACCTATAATGATTAGTCATCTTTGCCAGACTTTGCTTGCTTTGTAACAGGATTCAAATATACCTCAAGCATAAACCCTCATTCACACTCTTCAATAGAAACCGTGATGAGTGGATGTGAAACAGAAGATGTAGCTCAGGAATCACTGCAGTGGCTAAGCTTGTCACAAGCATACAGAAGTGACCTAAGGTCTGGAAAGTGCCAGCATGCTCTGGCAAAGATAACATGCTTTCATGGAGAAAGCAGAGTACCCACCTATGAAATAATTGAGGTCACATGTATGTATATGGCTTTGCCCCACAGCTACCTTACATGTGTTATGCACATACAGTTGTCATTGTGATATGTCATACACTAGAAAAATCTGATGTTCTGATGAAGTCTGGGATGTTATCAGATGAAAGCGCTTAACCCTGTATACGAGAGCTCCATGTGTTGGTTTTATTCAAGTTTTTATCGTGAATAAATCTTTGGTATATTAACTGTTTGGTTTGTATCCTCTGTCTCGAGTCTGGGCATCTGGTTCTGCTATTTTTGGTGTTACTAGTCGAGTGCACTTGTTGTTTTACTAGAAAAATCAAAACCCACTCCACGTTGACCAACAGTATCACACACTTGGAACACACAGTTAGCAAGTGTGGGATTCAAACTCCTACCTAACTACATAATGATACTATAGCAGTATGCATTTACACAACGTGCTATACACACTACTGGGATTTCACTTTCCCACAGGTATATTTGTAGGATGGAGACATCATCAGACTTGACAAAGATGAGTATATCACTGTTAAAGAGTGTGAGTAGTCTCCAAAAAGGTTGCTCCCTCCCCAGAGAGAGACACACACACAATTGGCAAGTGCAGGATTCAAACACCTACCTAACTACATTATGATATTACATGCAGTACGCATTTACACAATGCACTATACACATTACTGGGATTTCACCTTCCCACAGGTGTATTTGTAGGATGGTGACATCATCAGACGTGACAAAGATGAGTATATCACTTTTAAGGGGTGTGAGTAGTCTCCAAAAAGGTTGCTCTCTCCCCAGGTAGAGACAGACACACACATACAAAGTTGGCAAGTGCAGGGTTCTTAATCCAAACTAAGTACTTCTTTACACTTCAGCAAGCAATATGGAGTTACAAGGTGCAATTCAGACATTACTCGCTGACAGTTTGCCCAAAGGTTTTTTCACATTTGCTAACCTCAGCAGGCTTATCATACTAGGTGTATTGTGAGTGTATTGTATGCATAGGCCATGACCATATCATATATGGGTTGATGCACCACATGCTGGCACACACAGGGTCAAACCGGTGGCTAAGCTCTGTCAACCCAGTACTGGACTATACAGTCAAGAGGAGTAGGGTCATACAAGCACAACACCAACGGTCTCACATAGACCTACAATATAAGCACCAGCAAAACACATACATAAATACACATTACCATACTCTGAGAATACAAATATTAATCTGAAAAAGAGAGAGTTGTCCTCCTAACCAGACAAGCAAGCAACATGCACCTCCAAGCACACGCCAAAAAACACATAATATACCAAAGCAGTGTGCCTCATAACAGGCCCTAAGGCAAAACAACATACCCAACACACTAGTAATAGGTGACTCCATAGTTAGGCACACAGATGTTCCACTCACTAGGCTGGACAGAGGGAAGGTTACTGTCAGTTGTCTGTCAGGTGCTATGATCCCCCACATAACACAAGCACTTAGATCACTCCAGAACAGATACATATATGACGTGGTCTTTGTACATGTCAGTGTGAATGATCTGAGACATACATCCCAGGACAACATGACAAGAGATATATAGTAGCTGTATAATCATGTAGCCCAGGCTGATATGACCCTGACCTTGAGTAGCATCTTACCTTCACCTACATGATATTGCAATATAACAGAAAGATGATAAACTTCAAAAATTGGCTGAGCTTCTGGTGTCTTTCAAAGGGTATCCAGTTTCTCTCTGCCTGGGATGACATGATAGACTTGCCTCATTGCTTCACTAGATATCGTTTGCACCTGTCACCCCTATGCTTCTGAATACTGACCAAGGATCTTGCTGTCCCCATATTACCTTTTTTAGTCAAGGCGCAAAGGTTCATAGGTTCATAGGTAGGTACTAGGCTATCGGCCCTGGGAACTATACAAGCCCAGCCTAAAAAGGTACCCTGGCTTTCGCCACCCAAAAAAATTATTTTCTTGTGCCACTGTCGAGCAAAGCCGCAGAGGTGATCCCTGGGGTGAATATCCTATTTCCCATGCAATCATCAAAAGTTTTCTTGAAGAGTGCTAATGAGGAGCTTTGTTTGATATATATATATATATAGGTAGTTTATTCCGGAGTATGGGAAGTCTCTGGGACAGGAATCTATCCCTCCGGCATATTCTGTTTATTGTGGTGACAAGGTTTGGGTCCCTAGAGCATGTAGCTCGGAGGGATTGGGATTTCTTTAAGTGAAGCATGTCCAACAGCTCTGGGTTTGACATAGCTTTGTATGCTAGGCAGAGATCTCCTCTGAGTAGGCGATATGCGGTGGAGTAAAGCTGGGGTTTTTTGAGACGGTCTGTATAGGGCATCTGTTTGAGTCTGGTAATCCTCTTTGTGAGGTATTTCTGCGGCCTTACCAGTTGTTGTAAATGTCTTGTGAGGTACATACCAAAAGGGGGGTTGTACTCTATAATGGGTCTAATGAGTGATGAGTAGAGGGGAACAATGACCTCTTTTTATCTGGATGAGAAACCTTTTGTGATGAGGTGTGCCATGTAGAAGGATTTCCTGACTACTGTGGTGATGTGATTATCAAAGGAGAGACTACTGTCCACCTGTGTCCCAAGGTCTCTTATCACACCTTCGGTGTTAAGTATACTACCGCCTGTGTTGTAGTTCATGGGTACAGAGTTTTTACCAAAGGGGATGACAATGCACTTTTTGGCATTGAGCTTGAGGCCATGGCTTTGACACCAGGCATCTGTCTCAGTGAGGCCCTTTTGTATGACGTCCACATTGTTAGGAGTTTCGATTATGGCTCCTAGTTTGCAGTCATCTGTGAACTTCATTAGCCAAAGACCTTCTGTGTTAGCCTGTACTTCAGAGAAGTAGATACCAAACAGGAGAGGACCCAAGACTAAACACTGTGGAACTCCACTTGTCACTGGTCTGATGTCAGATTTGGAGTCTGCTACTTTCACAGTGTAGGTTCTGTCAGTGAGCCAGTTGGCAACCCATCTTGTGACATAGGGATTTATACCTAGTTTAGTTAGTTTATCTATAATTCCAGAGTGGGGGATGGTGTTGAAAGCCTTGGCAAGATATAGATAGGCTGTGTGAATCGGCTTTGGTGACTGCTTCAAAGAAGTCTATGAGGTTTAGGAGACATGATCTGCCTTTTACAAACCCGAACTGGGTGGGGTCTGGAGTTTGGAGATTACCAATGTCTTTGTTTATAAGTTCCATGATGATACGTTCCATGGCCTTGCAGACCAGGTTCATCAGGCTACTGGGGCGGTAGTTCACGGGGTCCATGGTTGCTCCCCCTTTTGGAGTGTGATAACCATTGCTGTGCTCCATTCAGCAGGCACAAAGCCTGAGGTGAGGCTATGATTGAACATGGTGCTTAGGTGGGGTGCCAGTTCGTTCTGTAGTTCGTGTAGAACACAGCCTGGGATGTTGTCTGGTCCCATGGATGCTGTGTTCCTGGCTTTGGAGAGTGTGGTTTTTACCTGTGCAGCCGTGATTACAGGAACTTTGCATTCTTCCAGTATAGATATGGGCTCTTTAATGAGTGAGAGGGGGTTAAAGTTAGCACTGAACCTATCTGCCAAGATGTTGGCAATATCAGTAGGGTCTGTATATTTAGTGCCATTGTGCTGTAACTCAGAGCAGATCTGAGTGTTGCCATTGAGATTCTTGACATAGCTATAGAATGCTTTGTGGTTGTCTTTATAATCAGTGGCGATTTTGTTTTCATAACTAGCTTTGGAGGATTTTATCAGGGATCACAGCTTCTTACTGAGGCTGACCAGGGAGCTCCTACACTCATGGGATTTTACTCTCTTTTGCAGCAGTTTCTTCCTTCTGTTGTACAGTTTGTTTATGGCAGGGGACCACCAGATTGGCTTCCTTTTTTTGGAGGATAGTGTCTTGGCTCTGTTTGGGATAGCACGATCCATGCCCTCATGCAAGTGCTTATAAAGTGCAATTGTGTAGGATTCAGTAGTCGTAACTGTATTGTCCATCTGCATGGGTGTCATGAAGTTCACCATTTCTGTCTTAAGAAGCATGAAGTTGGCTTTGGAGAAATTTTTTTACCATGGTTACCTTAATGGGGGGTGGGGGGTTGGGGGCAGAATGTGGATATCTAGGGTAATTAGTTTATGGTCGGATTGGACCAATGAGGCGTTGACTTCAGGTGTGGAACACCGGTCAATCAGGACAAACCAAACCCTGTAACCAACACAAATAACCACAAAGTGAGCTAAATGCTACTCATTGCAAGAAGTCTCAGCCTCCAAATGCACGCACTCCAGGCACTTCTCAGTAAGGAGAATATTGATATCTGTGCAGTAACAGAAACCTAGTTCAAGGCTCCAGAGAGCACACCAGCATTACCAGGATATTACTCATTCCATACCTTCCAGCATCAGAACCTGGATCATAGCACATAGGGCGGGGATGTATCCATATTCATCAAGGATACCTACACCTCTCTTTACATCTTCTCTGCAGGATATGTACCCATAGAATGTTGCACAGCAATGTTCTTCCCACTCCACAGGGGTGGGGCCACAACAGACCCTTGGCATTCCCGCTCTATGAGCCTGATGAGTCTGATCTGCAAGGCAATGGAACCAATCATAATGGAAGTCAACAATAAATACATTGGGAACCTTCACACAGTTAGCACACCCTGTTTGGCTTCATCAAATGCTGATCATGCCTCCTGAACTGGGTGGATTTCTTTGAGACAGTTACCCAGGCTACAGATGATTTTAAGGAGCTCCACACAGCTAACTATACCTCGCTAAGGCCTTTGAAACCATTCTCCAGTCAGGTATCATAGATGAACTCACCAACCTAGGCATAAATCCATACATCACAAGATGGATTGCAAACTGGCTGACAGATAGATCCCACAAATTAAGAGTTGCTGGCTACATGTCAGACTCTAAACCGGTAACAACTGGTGTCCCCCAGGGTTCAGTTTGGTATATACTTCTCAGAAGTACATGCCAACACAGGGGGGTTGTGGTTGACTAAGTTTGCTGGGAATTGTAAAGTGTTTGCCATAATAGATTCCCCGGATGACGGAAATGTTCTCCAGAAGAGACTCTATATGACAGATGTGTGGTGTCAGAATCATGGCCTCAAGCTCAATGTGAAAGAATGCATAGTAATCCCCTTTGGAGAAAACAAAGTACCCACAAACTACCACATAGGTGTTACCCCCTAAAAACTGACAAGGTAATAAGGGGTCTGGGGACACAATTTATTTTTATTTATTTATTTTACATTTGTTGACCGGGATAGTCCGACTGGATGCATGTCCATTTTCAGTGGAGGCCCGGGGTGAAAAGCTCCAAGGGTAAGCAGATACAGCATTACATAATACCAGCATTACATATTACAAACAGACTATTTACAGAGATTACATAAGTAAGTTAAACAAGTTCACAGGTTACAGTTAATCCTGAGCACAAGTCAGGATTAAATTAAATTATACAGTAAACTGGTTAACAGATTTTTACACATTCTAGAGAGAGTTAGCCAGGCTTGATATACTGACATAGCCAGTTAAGTGACAAATGTTGTTTGAGTATAGTTTTAAATTGACCTAAGGTGGAAAGTAAGGTAATATCAGCTGGAAGAGAGTTCCAGGATCTACTTACAGAGTTTGCAAAGAGAATATCACCGGCTGATAGTCATCTTTCCTTTGACAACCATTTTGCCAAAGTGATTAGGAAATCCTATGTGGCCCACCTAATCAACAAGGGGTTTGCATCAGGATCAAAAGAGGTAGTGGTGGCCCTCTACTATTATGTCATCAGACCCATCATTGAGTACAATGCACCATTTTGGATGTACTCGACTAGGCATATACAGCAGCTGGAGATAACACAGAGGTACCTCACCAAGAGGATTACTGGCCTCAAACAGTTGTGGTATGCAACACAACTGGAAAAATGAAATCTGTTCTCTGTTGCATATTGCCTACTCAGAGGCAAACTCTGCCTAACATACATAACTGTTGAACATGCTCCATCTAAGGAAAACAAAACTGAGTCGCACTACACACTCCAGGGATATGAACCTCATCACAACAATGAATACAACATGCTGGTGGGATAGAGTACAATCCCAGAGACTTGCCTTACTGTGGAACAGAGTCCCAATGTACATCAGACAGAGCCCCTCACTGACACTCTTCAATAGGAACCTTGATGAGTGGATGGGAAACAGACAATTCACGCCAGGGATCACATCAGCAGCCCCAATAGAAAGGGACTGAGGGTACTAACTATTAGAACTAGGGCTTAGGAGACTAACCAATGGGGTGGTGAAAGCTGCACAACTTGCCTAGGCTAATATATGCCTTTGTGACGATAGTCTACTACATACCTATGAACCTATGTGACAGGTACATGTATACAGATTGTAGATGTGTACTTCATTGTACAGTCATGTTGTACAGCAGGCACATGCATCACATACACTGTAATGCGTACAGATACTGGTGGCTATTATGTAAAGTGGGTGAGATGTGCACCTCATGTCTTTTTTGCCATTTGGATGTCTGCTGGGTGGGACAAGCCTGGATGGCTCCCTGTCATGGTCACCCTCTTACACACATCTCTGCCCATCCATCTTTGGCTTATTATACTGTGTTCCCCCTACATATGTAAGTACATAGGTATATAATAGGCTATCTGCCTGAAGGCATATATTAGTATGGCCAGAGTGTGCAGCTATCACCACACCTGGGGTTAGTTACCTATGCCTCTGTGTAGTAGAGCTGATGAAGTGATCCATGGTGTGACAGTTCAGTTTCACATACACTCATCAAGGCTCCTCTGGAAGAGTGCCAGTGAGGGACTCAGCTTAATGTAGGTTGGGAGCCTGTTCCAAAGCAAGGGAAGTCTGTGAGTTAGTAATGTATCCCTCCAACATGTTCTATTTATTGTTGTGATGATTATATCCCTAGACCATGTGGCACAGTGAGCTTGAGTTTACTTCAGATAGAGCATGTACATCAGTTCTGTATTGGACATGGACCTGTCTGTTGGGCAGAGATCGCCTGAGTAGACGGTATGCAACAGAGTACAAATTGAGTTACTTCAGTCTTGTTGCATGGGGCAAATGTTTGAGGCCAGTAATCCTCTTGTTGAGGTACTTCAGTGGTCTTCCCAGCTGCTGAAGGTGCCTCGTCAGATTCATCGCAAGTGTTGTGGTACTCTCTGATGGGTCTGATGACTGATGAGTAGTGGGAACCTCCTTTGACCTACATGCAAAGACTTTGGCAATTTGTGGGAACACATACCATGATTTTCTAACCACTTTGTGAATGTATTTCTGAAAGTAGAGATGACTATCCACATGTGTCCATAGATCCTTATTATTACCTCCATATTTAGGGTGTTGGCACCTATGTGGTATTTGTATGACTGTAGCTCGAGGCCATAATTTTGACACATCTGTCTGACTGAAACCCTTTTTAAGGATGTCTCTGTTGTCCCAAACATCGATTATGACAACCTTTTTGCAGTCATCCACAAACTTTGATAACCATAGCCCTCATGTGTTTGACTATACTTCTGAATAGTATACACCACACAGGAGGGGTCCCAGGACTGAGCCATGGGGACAGCAGTGGTTAGCAGCTTACAATCCAACAGGGAGACCACAATTCTTACCTTGTGGGATCTATCTGTACCCCAGTTGGCAATCCATCATATGGCATACGTGTTTATTCACAGGTTGTTGATTTTGTGGATACGACATGTGTGTGGGATGTTTGCAAAGGTCTTTTCAAGGTCTATGTAGGCCATGTGGAGCTCATTTCATTGATGTATGTCCTGGGTAACTGCCTTGCAAACTGTCTAGCAGGTTTAGGGACCAGGATCTGCCCCAGACCATACCAAAATGGGTAGGGTTGGGTGTTTGTAGGGTCCCAATAGCTCTGTTTATGAGTTCCATAATGATGGATTCCATGGCCTTGCAGATCAGGCTTATTAGGCTTATTAGGCTTATAAGATCATAGTTCCCATGGTCTGTTGTGCACCAACACTTGTGGAATGTGCCAATAGTTGCTGTAACCCATTCAACAGTTTCATATCCTGTACAGAGGGTGAGTCTCAACAAACTGTTTAGGTGCAAGGTCTTTTTTTTTTTTGGAGTTCACATATGACAGAGCCACTGACACCAAGTCATCCCATAGATGCTGTGTTTTTAGGTTTGGATAGAGCTGTTTAACCATTGTATATGTGATTTCTGGGTTTTCACAATCTCCAGGTATGGTAATGGGCCCTTTTGTGAATGAAAGGGGGGTAAATATGTATGAACCTGTCTGACAAGATGTTGGCAATGTCAGTCATGTACATGCATTCGTTTACACTTTGCACTAACTCAGAACATATATGAGTTTACATTGATATTTATGACATAGCTAAAGAAAGCTTCATGGTTCTCTATGGAATCTTTGACAATATTTTTGGCAGACCTTGGCTTAGATAATGTTTGGATTGCTCATTGTTTCATGATGATACTAATCGGAGATTTATTGATCTTTGTATTTTACCTTTCTTTGAACAACGTAAGTACTTGTATTACATAGTTTGATTATGACAGGGGTCCAATATATTATATGGGTATGTTTTCATATCACTGTGTGCGCAAGGCAGGATTGCTGAAAAATGACATGTGTCTGGAGTAAGAACTGCAACTGCCAGATGTGTGTGGGCCACTGCTGTACTCAGACATGGTCTGTGTGGGCATGCCCAGTATGACCTTTCAGTATGTTGACTGACATTTACTTCATTTGTTTAAGTGTGTGAGCATGCCCAGTATGACCTTTCAGTATGTTGCTGACCGAAATTTGCTAAATTTGTTTGTGTGTGAGTGTGCCCACTATGGGCATATATACTATATGTGTGTGAAAAAATCAAGTTGGTTTTTACTTCAGGGCTCACCTTTGTGTTGTACATTGACAGGAAGCATGCTGTGCCTGCAGGGCTTCCATGAGTCAATTTGCATAGACTTATCAACATTTCTACATACAGGGGGGACAGCTATTATTTGTACATTTCTACCCGGGGGGGCACACCTGATTGTTACTGTGGGTGTACATAGGATGAGGGGTACACCTGACACTTATACACATTTGCTAGGCCTGAACTGCAATGTCAGGTACACCATTTCAGTCTGTACTGTTGCCTATCGTACTGGCTTGAGGCATACCACTGTACTACAGACCTTAGCTTCCAATTACATGCATATTAGTTTGTGACTTCATAGCCTACCCAACCCACATCACACTGCCTGGCCTGCTGTTATCTGTCTGCATAGGCCTGGGGGGAGGTTACCCATAAGACTCTTCAGAGGGCATGATACAGCATTTGTTTATGTTTGTGTTTGTCTACAATTGTCCTGCTGGCTGTGACTGTTAGGTATGTGACCGCCCCAACTGGTATGTGTGAGTGACTTAAGTTGTGTCTGTGCCAGTGAAATGCTATCATGGCTTAGTGGTTCAGTACTGTGACTATAGTGCACAGTATCCTGAGTTTGAGCCCTGTCACTGCTTTTTATTTTCCTACTGGGCATATCTGACTGGTTAAGGAACAGTAAAGCAGGTGTGAGCGTGTTTACCCAACTTTGCTTGACTTTGCCCGACTTTGCCCAACTTTGCCCAGGGTTGCCAGTTGGTTAGCGCAGTGCGCAGCTACGCGCAAATGTATTTAAATATGCTCAGTACTGGCAAAATGTGCTTAGTAGTGCTTTATATTGCCTAAATTAGGGCACTCATGCCTCGGTGGTGCTGCAGTGCTGCCTATGTCGGATGCACATAGTACACTCCCTATACATGTTTGAAAACAGGTAGTGTCAAGTTAGGCATCCCTTTTACTGTATGTGTGAGTCAGAGAGAGGTGTCATTTCCAGGGTTCCTACTGAGTCAGTGTATGTGCTATGCATTGCCTCTTTGCCAAGGCCAGGGCATACTGGGCACGCCTCTTTCTGCCTACTGGGGCAGGCTCAGGTTGTTCCTCCTCTGAGTCATGCTGTGCCTGTGCAGGCCTTGGCAATGGTGGGGGGCTGTTTGGCCCTGCCCCATGCTATTCCTGCTGCAGCTGTTTCCGCAGGATCATATTGTGTAGCATGGCACATGCCATAACAATTTGGGTACATGTAGTTGGTGAGTACTGCAAGGCTACACCAGATGTGTCCAGGCATCGGAACCATGACTTGAGCATCCCAAACACACGCTCAATTATGTTTCTTGTTTGCGCGTGTGCCTCATTATGGAGTTCTTGTTCAGGTGTGTGTGCATTTCTTATGGGTGTCATCAGCCACGGCTCCAGTGCGTATCCAGCATCCCCCACTAGGTGACCATCAGGGATGTCCCATGGGCAAATCTCTGGTACAGCTGTGTCAGATGCCAGATGTGGGAATCATGATAGCTTCCAGGGCAGCCAGCACACACATTAATTTTTATGCCCTGGGCATTGCACACGATCTGGCAGTTGATGGAGGGAAAGCCCTTGTGGTTGATGTAGACCCTACCCCGCTCAACAGGTGGTGCTTTAAAGCATATGTGTGTGCGCAGTCTATTGCATCCACTACCTCAGAGTATTCTGCTATTTGGTGGAAAAGACACATATTGCTGGCCAATGCCTCACGGGAATTGGGGAAATATACATGGTCACTGACATATGCTGACATGGCATCCAGAAACTGGTGGAGTACCCTGGATGCTGATGCCTGTGAAATCCTCATCATATCACCAGTTGGTATTTGGAAGGTACCTGTAGCTAGTATTCTTAGGCCAACACATACCTTGGTATCCACTGAGATGGGTTCCCCTCTGTTGGTTCTGTGTGTGAGGCATGGCCGGCACAGCTCAACAATTTGCTGTAGGAGGTTTCTGTCTACCCTATAGCACTCCACTATCTCCAGCTCACGTAGCCCCTGGTAAGTTACCTTGGGTCTGTACACTTTTCTCCATCTCCTCTCTGTGGGTTGCTCAGCAGCATTTACAACATCACCACCCTCAGCACCTTGCACATGTTGGCTTATGATAGCAAGAGCAGCCTCTAACATTTTGTCTGACTTAAGCTTTTTAAGCTTTCCCTCTTTGTATACTGCAGTGCTGCAGAGTTCAAGAAAAAAAAGGGGAGAATGGTGTTTGCAGAGTTTAAAGTGCTGGGCAGGGCTGGGCTAGACTGCTGCCTGTGTAATTGGCTGATTCTGATATTTTTCACCTGGCAGCTCTGCTAGTTCTCCTTGGTTAACTTCCTACTACTTCTTTGCCTTCCTTTTGCCTTTCTGTTTCCATTCATGGGGCAGTGCCCCGCAAACGCGCACACACGAGCGCACATGCTGTGTGCATGTTTGCAAGGAGTTTCCTATCTTTTAACAGTGTGCACCGTGGGTTTGAGGTTTTCATATCGGACAACTGTAGGCACGCATCTTGCAATCCTGAGCAACTCAGGGCAAACACAAGCCACAGTGCTCCAATTAGCTGACAGCCTGTCTAACACACCCCCTCGTGATGTTCTACTCTACTACTCACCTACTCCTACTCTTACACTCTTGGGACATGCCTCACATGCTGGGGAAAATTGGGATTCACTATCCTTATCCTCATTTGCATAGGATTGCCTAGTAATGCATGGTTACATCTCTCACACTGAGCTTCCCCCCCTTAGCAACCACTACTCAGTGGCCATGTTGTCTTCACCCTGCCATTCACTTGCATGGCAGAATAAGCTTTTTAGTGAAAATGCCTATTTTTGGCTTTTTTTTAATTATTTTCTTGTTTTTATAAGCGCCACACATTTGCACGGTGCTGTGCTATGCTTAAACATCGGAGATCGGGGAGAAAAAAAGTTAAATTTTTATATTTTTAAACATTTTAAAATGCCAGTGGCCTTATATTTGGCCATTGGCATGCTTCCTCAACTGTATGCATCCTTTATTTGGAGCTGTCATAGCTCCGCTTAGCTATTTGCAGAAATGTACTCCGTTACCAACGGAGTACATTTCTGCAGCTAACACTAATCTTGCACGGACAGGTTAGTGTTTCCTGGATCGTCAATTTACCTCATTTGCATGTCTTTCACCAGCAAATGAGGTAATTTGCATACTTTTCAACACCCTATAACTAGGAATAATTATATGTTTTCTGTCTTAGCAGCATGTGTTGCAATAAATATAATATACCTAGCTACCTGTAATAGATGTCAGGCATTTTATGTTGGGAAATCTACCAGAAAACTGAAGGAAAGAATAACTGATCACCATTCAGAAATAAGAAGAAATATTTACACTAATTCCTTGGCTAAGCATATCAGTACATAAGGAAATGCACATAAATTCTCTTCTAGGGTGATAGAGTATGTAAGGATATACAAGGGGAGATCTTAACAATAAGCCTGAGATGAAGGAATATCAGTGGATAATATGCCTTTTTGCTGATGTATTACCAGGTTTAAACAGACTGTTTCTTTAAAACCTGTACTAAGGTATAAACAAATGTGCTTGAAATAGAGTTCTGTGCTTCCGCAACTATTGTTTTTAACTAGGATTGATTGTTTAATTGAATAATTAATGGCTGTAAAAATGGTTAGTATGGTTAGTATGCTTTAGTATTTTATACACTGATGAAGGGTTTGTTTGACCTGAAAGCTTTGTTTTTTTAAACACTTGTTCAGTATCAGCGTTGCTTGGTTTGTTTCATACTGCATCCAGTCTTGGTCTATGAACTAAGCTTTGTTCTGCAACTGTTTGGCTTTTTGAGAATTGTATGCAGGAAGCAACATGATGGCAAGGTGATCATAGTTGTCTAGGTGTGGATAAGGTGCTGCCTTATAGGCCAGTTTTATGTTGGTGAAAACCTTATCTAGTGTATTCTTAGCTCTGGTTGTGAAGTTCACATGATGATGGTAGTGGAGTAGTACCAATTTCAGGTTTGTGGGTTAAAGTTACCTGCAATTACATGGGCAAACACTGGGTTCCTTCTCTGGAGTTCACTTATGGAGTGGTACACAGTGGCAAGTGCTGCATTGGTGTTTGCACTAGGTGGAATGTAAACAGCTGTTATGCTCATGCCATTAAACTCTCTAGGCAAGTAATAGGGCCCACATTTTAAAGACAAAAGTTCAATGTTCTCTGAGCAGTGTGAGTTGACCAGCTCGCAGTTAATGCACCAGAGTGACTTCTGAAGTGGACTACCTTCTTTTTAGTTTTTTTGGCCTCACACAATGTGGGCTTTTTTATGCTTATATAGCTCTTAGGTGGTGATTTTATAAGAGTAGCTACCCTTTAACTTTTGTTTGATGCTTTGGGTAAAAACAGCTGAGGCTTTGGGCTATAGTCACACCTGCCAGGGTTTGATTTTGTTATGGCAGTCAATTGCATGGAAGTTTTTTCTGGCCGGGATTGCATATTCATTGACTTATGTTGGACATCATTGGTGCTGGACTGCTTGTTGCTTCCTGAAATCTGGGCATGTGTCTTAAGTTAATTCTCCTTTTTAGACTCTGTGAATATAGGATCCATATGCACGGTAATAATATTGTATTGTGCCTACCATTGTCTTGCTAGTTGGAAGGGATTCTCTTCTCATCTTTCTCCTCCCAAATGGCTGTGGAGCACACCTGTATTAGGTGTATCCATTTTTCCTACTGGTACTACATCTCTCTTTTTGCGTGCGGATACAGGGCAACATTCACTCATATTATTTTGTTATTTTATTTATTCTGTCATTCATTTATTTATTTAAGGTTGTGAACTCAGAATAACACTAATCACAATGCACTAGTTTCAGGTTCAGCACAGATACCTACATCCTAAATGAAGTGTTGCTTAACACCATTTATCCTGCGTTCATTATCCCGGTAGGCATACACTTATTTTCTTTATTGTGGGGGTTAAAGCCCATGAAATTCAGCTATTTTCAATATTCTTCAAGAGATTCATTTATTGTTGAATTGCAATATATGTTTTTTTTTCTATTCAATGTAGTTATTCTTGAAACAAGACTGTCTTTATTAAAGTCTTTCAGCTTTTCCCGGTTAGGGGTCACCACAGCGGCGGAATTCCAGTCTGCAAATAATTGGCAGTGGATTTTTACAGTGCTGAGTTGCCAGTCCGATGACCAACTTCAAAGAAGGCACACCCATTCACAAAATCACCTAAATGCATGTCTTTAGATGTCACTCGATCACAGGAAGGACATGCAGACTCCACACAGAAGGTGCTCCAGATGAGAATCGAACAGGAGAACCTCTTGCTGTGAGGTGACAACACTAACTGCTTGCACCACATATTAAGTATAGTATGTCAGATAACAATAAGTCATCATTTGTGGTCATATACCAGCATTCATTCAGTAGTAGTGCCTTTTCCGATGTCTCCTTTTTTTGGATATTGTGACAAAATAGGGATGCCACCTTTTAGAATGCCCAGAATGGGAATTTATGGAAATATAACATTTTGCAGCAGAAACCCTACCCACAATAAGTGCAAAGGACTGAACTTTACTTTTTCACCAGAATTAAAGATCCCTCTTGAAAGTGTAAACTATTCTTTTAATTCATATATTTTAAGGTACTTGTGATTAAAAGTAAATTGTTTTTTGCAAATGCTATTTACTAATTTCTTTATATATTTATGTGTTGACTCCCTGGGTGGGCTGTTGCAAAGACCTTTTTCAAGAATAATCTGGGCCAGAACGTCAAACGCAAATTACAGACAATACGTAGAACAGTGTATATGACATTGTCATATAAAATTACATCAACTGGTCCTTGTCACCATGTTAAAGTATATAATACATATACCCAATACATCAAATCAACAGAATTTTGTAAAACAATGTGGCATGTGATGTGCTGATAGCTTTGATTTACTAGCCATTTTCAAATTATGTGCCTATGTTCTCTATGGAGTAGTTCTTTAATATACTTCCTGCATTTGTGCAGTTCTTTCAGCTTTCTAATGTTCTGTGGTTGGGACCTCCAAGCAGCTACATTTAGTTTTGAAAACACTTTTTCATATATTACCTTTGTGAAGGTGGGCCTTGTCTATGAGATTGTGCTTCTTGTCAGAGTAGCTAGCTATTGTTGCACCCAGTTGTATCCCCTGATCTGGAGCCCTCCCCCAACTTTATGTTGAGGAACCAAAAGTAACTTTTTTCCTCATATGTAAGGAGACAAAAAAAAACTCAGAGAACTACAATGTCTCAGTTCTGCAAATGTATGCACTGAAGACCAGTGGGAGCCTGGTTATCATCATTCCCATAACACTTTGTGCTAAGTTTAGTTGACCCCCTTCATTCCACCATTGGCATGCCTCTGTTACCTGCTGATGAACGTAAGGGATATGTTGATTCTCTAAGGGTGAGCTTTGTAGATTGAACTTAACATTAAGAGTGGTTTGACTACTTGAAGGTAATGTGGTTCACAAGGAGTGTGGCTCCTGCAGTTATATGCTTTCGTTTTTTAACATTTTTATTATTATTTTAATAACAAACATTAACAAAGCTGAATAGAGAAAAATATAGCAAAAATATAACTGTTTTAGAGGTCCATAACAAAATTTCAATACAAAAAACAAACCATTAAAACTTATCTAGTGAATCATTTAATTTTAGCCAAGACCTATACTGATGTGTAACACTGGGTGTTTTCATTTTTATGGTTGACAATTACTTTTAACCAACATTTTTTTAGCCAATTAACTGAGTTCAGTAAAAGATACAACATTTTCACATTTCCAATTTTTTGTAACTAGTTTCCTTGCTATGACCAAAGAAGAGGCACTTGTAATTTAAGGATAGAATCTGGAATTGGAGCATTAAATAAGATTAAACAATTAGTTATAAAACAATTATCTGACTATAATGCTTGAATAAAATTTCTAAATTCATTCCAGAAAGGTTTTATTTATACTCTATTGCTCTATGAAACCAATCTGCATCAGAAACGTCAATCCATCTCCAGCAATTTTTTTTTCCAGATTTATATATTAATGCAATTTTATGTGGAGTTAGAAAAACTCTAAGAATATATTTTCAAGTATAAACATTCCAATAAAAAGAAGATGTAGATTTTCCCACAGGTTTTATAATTAAACTTTTCTCTTTATCAGAAAAAAAACATTCTCATTACTTTTTGATGAGTAATTCCAAAATGACAAATTTGGGGAAATTAACTCTTTTCTTATATTTTACATATTTCTGATACATATGATTTATTATTACTTAAACTACTACTAATTCTAACGAAAAATCTCTAGCATCTTTGGACTACGTTTTTTTATTTAGAAATCCATAGATACTTTAATTTTGTCATTAACATATTTTTTACAAATTTGTATATTTAACCAATTATTTTTCTCCAAACAATGTTTTGTTAGAAGAAATTCTGTAGTGTATACTTATTACTATTAAAGAATTGATGTCAAAACAATAAGTCACTATATATATAAATATATATATATATATATATATATATATATATATATATATATATATATTAATATATATAACATTTTGCTCACATTATACGTCTCTAAACACCCAGTAGTATTAGGTACAAGGAATAACAAGAACGATAATTCTACAACTATATAATTATTTATTTATTTTATTTATTTTATTTTATTTAACATTCATTGACTGGGAAAGTCCAACTAAGTTCCACAGATCCTGTTTTCAGTGGACACCCGGGGAGAAATGCTCCAGAAGCATTTCTTTAGAATGTGGGAGGAAACTGGAGAAAACCCACGCGAACGCAGGGAGAACTAAGTATATAATTAGAATTAGGATCATAGGATGATAGAATCATAGGAAGTTGCTAGGCTTTTGGCCTTGAGGCCCTTATAAGCCTAGCCAAGAGTTTATCCCATGCATAGGCAAATCAACACCTGATGCCCCTGTCCAGCAGGGACAAGGGTCGAATCCCAGGCATGCATGTTTTATTTCCCATACAGTTATCCAGATTGGGCTTGAAAAGGGATAAAGAGGTACTCTGCTTGACATGGAGAGGTAGTCTATTCCATAGATGGGGGAATCTCTGGGACATAGATCTGTCACACCACAAAGTCCTATTTATGTCACAGACCAGGTTGAAGCCATGTGTCTGGGTTACTCGAATGGAGCTTGACTTGTGGATATGCAGCAGTCCCATCAAGGCAGGGTCCGAGATTACCTTGTATGCTAGACAAAGGTCACCTCTGAGGAGTCTGTATGAAACAAAGTAGGGGGATAGTGATTTTAGCCTATCAGTGTATGGTAGATTTTTGAGGTCCTGGATTCTCCTGGTGAAGAACCTCTGTGGTCTCTCTAGCTGCTACATATGCTTTGTAAGGTACATGCTGAATGGGGCATTGTATTCAATAATGGGACTTATAAGGGAAGAATACAGGATTGTTGTGACCTCCATGTCCCTGGATGAGAGACCCTTACTTATGAGGCGTGACATGTATAAAGCTTTCCTTACAATGGAAACACGGTGGTTAAAAGTTAGACTGCTATCAATTTGGATGCCCAAATCCCTCACAACTGACTGCATGCTTAGAATGGTTTTATCAATGCCTAACTACAAGCAGGATGAATATTCTGAGTAGCTCTTAGCTTTTATGTTAACAGAAAGAACAGCTCTGTGGAAGTCAGCCAAAGGCTTGTCAGCATCCTTGCAAAAGTATGACACCATGTTGTTAAAGAGGAACTCCATAATAAAATAATCAGCCAACTCCAGCTAGAAGGTGTAAAACAATCTATGCTCTGTTTAGAAATAGGACTAAATTAAAACCGCAGATACATTTTTGACATTCCACATATTTCTCAACACAGCATAGATTCTTAAATCTTTAGCTGGACTTGGCTGATTATTTTATTATGGAGTTAGTCTTTAACAACAGTGTGCCATACTTGTGTAGGGATGCTGACAAGCCTTTGGCTTTATTTCACAGAGCTGTAGTTTAGATGAATTTCTATCATGGATAAACCTAAATGCATCAAATGAAGCTATAATCCTAGGAGATACAAATGTTAATTGGCAAAATCTTACCTCCAGCTCCGCAGCCAACAGTATAAATTTACAGAGCCTTACTCAGCTATCAAAACTCCCACCCATGGCCTATTTACAGGATCAGAATCTATCTTAGATGGGATATTAGTTACCCATCCCCACATTTACTCAAACTCTGGCACCGTATCCAACATACTAAGTGACCACCTCCCAGCATACACCCACAGGACTCACCCTCATATAGTCAATACCCACTCCTATAAAACATCCAGAAATCTCAGCCACTCTGACCAAAATAAATTCTCAAGCATTCTAAAAACCCATAACTGGCTCCCACTAAAATCTCTCCCTCTACACGAGGCAGTTAGTTACTTTAATAATCTTTTCTTGGGAACTCTTAATAGCTTAGCCCCCATATGTATCAAGTGAACAAAAGTGAATCATGCCCCATGGCTAACAAAAGTGACCAAACAATGCATCCTTCATAGAGACAAGGCATGGGAAACTTGGCAATAAGACAGAACACAACAAAACAAAATTAATTTTAAACAACTAAGAAATACAGCCAAGAAGCTAGTAATACAATAATCTCTACTTCAAACAATTTCTCTGACCTTCTCACAGTTACTCAAAATGCTTTTACAAAGATTGAATCATGGCTAAACAAGTCACAACTGCTACTAAACGCCAAAAACAAAGCTTCTATTATTCTATTCAAAACCACCAGATATAGACTTCAAAATCTTATCTAAAGATGGAACTGAAATAGAAATAGTAAAATCTGCAAAACTACTAGGCATTATAATTGACGACAAACTCACCTTTGAAGCACACATTCTCAATGCAATAAAGAAAACACACTTTAAACTTGGCAAACATTACTTCATAAACTTTACATGGACAAAAACACCAAAACAAAACTGGCAAGTACCTTATTCATCCCTGCTCTACTTTATTGTAGTGCCATCTTTACTAACCTTCACTCATCCCTCAGCAATAAACTTCAGTCTTGTTACTATAAAAATAGCTAAATTCACCACATGAAATCCTAACCGCTCACACCACTGCTAAGCAATCTCTGAACTGAACTGGTTGGATTTCCCAAAGTATCTTTGCTTTACCCAACTAATGCTAGCCCATAAACCCATTTATAAACCAAATACCTGCCCAGCACTCCCATCAATACTATAAACTTATACTCCTTCACGTACCCTAAGATCCTCCAACAAATTGCTACTAAGTGTAACCGAGCCCAACAAAAGTGCTGGACAATGCTTATTCTCCCATACCATTGCTAACAAATGAAACTCCTTATTGCCCTCCCATATTACCCAAATAGAGTATATAAAGACATATAAAGTAGCATTAAAAACTTACTTCCTACATAACCTCAAATGGCAATGGAAATCAAACAAACCACCATAAAACTTCACTACTTATTTATAACCCAGTTCCATAGTTCAAAATAACTTTCACCCTGACAGCAACACAGCTCTATTACCGCTATAACTGTTCGGCAAGAACTGCCATGTTATTTCAAGCAATGCCAAAAAAAATCCACTCAAGCTTTGTGCTATACTAGCAACTGTTATCTAAGTTTATATAAGTTCTGACACATACTAAGTTTTATACTGTCTATGTAATTCTATTATATTTTTTTTTTAGTATTGCATATTTTCACTTTTAAAAAACATTTTGTCAAGTGTCTATATTTTCATTTGACTGTATTAATTGTGGAGCTTTTCTCCCCGGGCCTCCAGTGAAAATGGGTTCCCGACCCAGTGGACTTTCCTGGTCAACAAATGTCAATAAATAAATAAACAAATTATGGCACTTGGCTCCAGTATGGTCACATTCCTCATCCCAAAGGCAAATTCCATTTCTAGATGATTAGTCACTCCCTCTGTTGCCAGACATCTAACTAGCAAGGTACATAACATCTCACCCCACACCTAGACAAACTGTTTTATGGGTGGTGCTGAAAGAATGACTCCATACATATTTTCACCTTAAATTGATTAACAAATATTCAATAATGGTGAATGTCACCCCTGGAGCTTTGAGTTCAGGCTGAGTTTCAGTTTCTCTGATCTGGGAAAAAGTTCTTAATATTTGAAAGAACAAATCTACACAGTATATCGTGTTTTGTAGATTATTTTCCACCCACTTAGATTTGCAAAATCTGACCCTACCAGCACATAGTATTAGCACAATGGCAAATAAACCCCTCAGCCATAAGGTTAGTCCAACATATGCTGAATGTAAATATTATAGGCCATTGATGACTCAAGGTCGAGTGGGAAGGAAGCAGTCTGCAGAAAAAAATGAAAGTTTTTCCTTGTTATGAAAGCAGTTTTGACAGTGATTAATGAGGGTTTTATTATGTGGTTCTTTGAAGTGGTAGATGCAGATGTCAAGCAAAGAAGAGAAAACTATAAAGTATCTACAGATCAGAACCACAGCTAACTTATCTGCTGTCCTCTGCAGTTCCAAGTAAACACCCTCTCAACTCAAAGTTGTGGAGCATTAAAAAATGCTGCTCTGAAATTGTAGCAAGCTGTTTGGTATAAATTTAACAAGAGTCTTGCTATTACACTATGACACACTAAGTGCTTCAGTCTTTACAAATGCAGCATTAACATTAATTTCTGAATGTCAGAACTGAACTCCCTTATCATCAACATTTACTGATCACTCACTTTAAACCATGGATGCAGGGAGGCCGCCACCTTGACCTCAACCTATTTATACCTCAGCTACTCATGATGCCTTTTACATGAGTATAAGTATTAGATTCTTGGTGCAGCGGTTGCGAGTTGCCTTCACAGTAAGTTCTTCCTCCCAATCTCGGCTTGGGTTGGGGTGCCTTCTGTGTGTTCTGTGTGGTGTCCTCCCCTCCGGTCAGTGTGCATTCTAAAAGACATGTTGAATGGGAGGGGCCTTTTTTTTGTTGTGAGCATCGGGGGCTGGCTGGCAACCACAAAAAAATCAACTGCCAATCATTAGCGGACCGGAGTCCCGCTGTGGCGACCCCTAACCGGGAAAAGCCAAAAGACCAACAACAACAACTGTGTTTTTCCTCAATAAAGTAACTTAGTGAATGAAGATGTGCATCTGCTGGCCTGTCTCAAAAGCCTTACAATGATTGCCATAAGTTTCATCCATATATTTCTTATCAGGTTAATAATAACTAATAAGAAATTTGCTTACCATACAATCAGTCAGTGCCACAGGGACAAAAGTCATTCACAACAATAAAGCTATCATCCTGCCTTCCACATATTATGGCAGAGAAAAACAGGATTTGATACAGGAGGTGAATACTTTAAAAATGGTGCCCGTTACTTCACGGTATGTATTTGGAATTGCATAGGAAAATATGAAAATGCAGAACTACGAATCAAAATATTGGTCCTCCCCTTTAAAGTTGTTTTTTGAAGAGGGTAAGCCACTCTGCACCCATCAATGTGTACCATGACACACTCACTGTAAAAAAGCAAAAAAATAAATAAATAACCGAAGAATGAAGTTTAAGCAGGTTCAGTGTATTAAAACGAAATGACAGGTAGGAATGTCAGTAATGTGGTCATGCATTCTGGGTTTACAGCTGATGAGGTCACTTTACTGTGGAATTAGTTGCACTTATGATTTTTTTTTTTGAGGTGCTCAGGGTTACAGGGGATATGACCAGAAATAACTATAGGTTGGTGAATAACCAAGACCCTCTTGATCTTGAAAGATTCATTTTTAGGATTGTTAACTGGCTGTAAGTGTCCATTTTTTTCTTTTAAGAATTAACACCCAGTTTGCAAAACCTTCCTTTGGTTCAAAAGTGAATACTTGGCAAACTGCCCCGAAGGATCATATTATGCCTAACCAGTAATCTGTTATCAGAATCAAACCCTGTACCTTGTGTCTCTGAGGTGAAAAACCTTAACCATTATACCCTTTACACAGTATGTTTTCTCTTCCTAAGAAATTTAAATTAATCGATTAAATTGATAAGCCTGCTCAACTCCTTTTCTTGTGTTTCAAGGCAAAGACCAAATTTACACTTGTATTCTTTAAATAAGAATTACTTTCATGAATACTCCTCAGCTGACCTAGATTTTGCAAAAGGTCCATGATATCACCTCATATTTTTGCCCTGCCCCTTGTAAAATGTTTAATTTTATGATAAATCATTATGGATTACAGTTTGTTAAATATATGAAGTATTAAATGTCTATACATCTTTTTCATAGGTGGTTATTAGGTTATCAGCTGAAGATTCATTTTAAGCCTAGTCAAGTTTACCCTGAATTTACCAAAATATTGCTTATATGTGTGTCAATATTGCTAATAATTTTACAGTTATTATATAAGGGTTTTATACATCAAGAATTCACAGGGTGTGCTGCCAACTTCACTCTTCTCTGTGGACCTCTAAGCACTCCTGTTTCTTATACTAACTCTAAGTTCACCATGGCAGGAAGAAAGGGAAATACTCTGTGAAACATGAATCTTGGACTTAGTACATGTATGTCTGCACTTTCATTCAGTCTCACTACCCTGGGACTCATACTGAAGAATTGTCTTGGCGACAAGCTATAATTAAGGACATATATTACTGAGTACCAAAAATGAGACATCCCTCAAACTACAGTCACTGAGATGAAAAACTGGCCTTGGTGGGGCATATAGTGTAAATGAAAAAGGCTATTCACTGCTAACAGCCTGCTTCTTACAGCTCCAGGTGTGATTCCCTCAGCCCTAATTTGTCTACAATGTGACCCTGAGTAAGCCCATTTATTTATGTTATCCTTTGTTGACCAGGTTCATCACACTAGGCAGCTGGCCTCTTTTTAAATAACAGTAATGCTGATATTTATACAACTAGCAGAGATTTATCCAGGCCATCAGGGAACATTCCCTACTCTTTCAGTAGGTGCTATGGGTGATTTATATCCATCTGAGCTACCACCAACTCAGGCTGATTGAAATTCAATTTAATATCTCATCCTAAGGACAACATACTCAGGAATACAGCACTCTATTATAACAGTATCACATACTATTTACAAGCTGTGGGAATAGAACCCACAGTCTTGTCTATTAAAGGTGAATGTGCTACCTGTTGTGCCTCTGATTATGCATGACAATAGTGAGGAGCAATTGAGATTGTGCAGGTCTCCTGGTCTCCTCATTGACTTCCAGGCCACATGCCTAGTGACTAGGTATGCACAGAGAGTTTGACTGTCAGGTAATGAATGCATTTAAATAGAGATACATTCTAGGCAGTTCAGACCTCTGAAGCACCCAGAACCTAGATCTCAAAAGTAGAAATGGAGGCTACTGTGAGGTGCATCAGTGGGGCTCAATGCACAACACTGTTGTAAAACACTGAAGAATCAAGTTAAAGCAGGTTCAGTATATTAAAACAAAAGTCAGGTACTAATGTCAGTATTGTTTTCCTACCTTCAGGTGCTATGAGGTGAGTTTATTGTGGAATTAGTTTTGATGCTGGATGGAGGCTTATGACTTTTTTGAAGGTGTTCAAGGTTACTGGAGATATGACTAGACCTAGCCATGGCTGAATAAAAAGGAATCTCATCTTCTTATTTAATAATGAATTGTTTTTAAAAAGATCGTTAACTGGGTATAAATGCACAGTACTTTATGGTTTAAGAATTGCCACCCAGTTTGTAAAATCATCCTTAGGTGAAGGTTTGACTAACTGCTAATAAGGCCCATTTTAAGCATAACCAGTAACCTACGTTGAGATTCAAACACTGAATTTTATGCCTCTAAGGTGTGGACCTTAACCATTGTACTATCAGCACAACATGCCTTCTCTTATGAAAGACTTTAAATTAATTCAATATGTATAAGCCTCCTGAACCTCTTTTGTTGTGCCTTCAAGGCAAAGACCAAAGTTACATTTTTGTTGTTTTACCAAGACTCACCTACAAGCATACTTCTCAAATGACCCTGATTTTGCACAATACCCCTTATATTGTCCAATATTTTTGCCATCTCCCTTATAAAATGTATGATTTTTTGGCAAATCACTGAGGATTACAGTCAGGCAAATGTACTAGGTATCAGGTATTATACAACTTGTTCATACGTGGTAGCTACACTATCAGCCAAAGAGCCATTTTTAGCCTAGCCAAACTTACTCTACGGTTATTATATTAGGCTTGAAAACATTAGGCATTCACTGGCTGCCCCTGTTACTGCTGAAAAAAATGCATTTTGATACAAAGCCTCTCATTCTATTAACTTTTAAGTGAAATGGAATGATATTTATTTATTTATTTATTTATTTATTTATTTTCAGTTTGATTAAAAAATATTGATATTTTGATACGATATTAAAAAAATCCTTAATTTGGTCCTGCAGCCGTCCATTATTTCTGGCTTTGTTCAGAATTCTTGAGCAAAGAAATTGAGAGCTATGCCTGCAAGACTTTCATATGAAACTGATTAGCTCTGCTCAGAATAATTGACTAGAACAGAATTGCACTGACAGATCAAACCAGTCAGGAGTAGTTTGCATATTATTTAAAACTTACTACCAAGCATACTTCTCAGCTGCCCTGTGTTTACCAGAAAATACTAGATTTTCTCCCAAAACATTTCAGTGCCATGAGTACTGGCTGGAACCTTATAATCCTGATATATTTTAGACTAGTTTCTTCTACTCCATCATCTGTGTGACCTGATGCAAACCTAATGCATTAAATGCAAGCTGAGAGCTTTAAGCTTGTGATTAGAAGACAACTATATAATAAATAGCTGTTAAACTAAAACAGTAGGGCTCCTTGGTAGTTTTGGTTTGCTTCGAGGTTCCTCCCAGTCCTCCTGCTGTTCCTCTGAAAGCCATACATAACTAAGCACAGAGTGATTCTGTATGGATCACGAATGGTCAGTGTCACAGCAGCAGAAAAATCCTAGATTAGGTAAGTACACTACTGTTTCCTCGCTCATTTTATATCATTTGTACTAGGCATCTACTCACAAGTAAGACCTGTTAGTGTGTACAGTATGTGGCATGGTGATGGGCTGAGATCTAAAACACATGTGCTCCCACACACATGCATACAGCCCACCCATATAAATGTGTACACTTGTCCTTTATAGGCCAAATACATGACAATGGAAACAAGGCTGCAGGAGAACTGGTTCAGCAGAGATTACTATTGGCTACTTTTTTCTTTGTAAATAAAAATGAATATACCCATTAAAGAAAAAGAAAAGAAAAATATATCAGATCCATTGAAGGTGAAAGGTCAAGGATCCCAAAAGTTGATTATAAAAGTATGTCACTTTGCAGCATTGTGGAGTATTTTCTCTTTAATTCCTGTATTTAGGAGACAGGATAGTAGCCTTGTACAGAGGTTTACTGGAGAAACACAGAGGTCTCAGAATAATGATTTATCTGTTAAATACAGTACTTTTCCTGTTAACAAATACATAACTCCATTCTGTGGCAGGAAAATAGTGTTTACCACTTTTTTTCTACAAATTGTTTATGGAAATAGACATTTACAGCAATGTTTGCTATATCACAATTCGTGTGGGGCAAGTTCTTCTTTCATGACATCAGACTATTTGTACTGAGAAATGCTTTGACAGCTGTAGTTTAATGCAAGACAATTTCCTGGGTAAAATGACACCACATCCATTAATAGTGTGTTAAAATTATCAACAACAACAAAAGTGGAACTTCTACTGCATTATGTGTTTTTATAAATACTTACCTGTTTTGAATTAATTGGTTCCTTGGGGTGTTAACAAAAATAAAAATATATGAATGTTACTTTTATAATTTTATAATTATCTAAAGAAGCGTTTTATTTGCTTTATAAACAGATGATGTTTTGTCTTAGTGGGTAAGTGCAGTTATGGGTTTGGCTCTTGCATTCTCTCCTAAGTCACATGCCTAGAAAATATCTATGTAAGTAAGAGTTTAAGGACTATAATGTCATGAATGCAGTTAAAAGAGGTACATTTTACACTGACTAGCACTCCATAACAACCAGAACCGAGGTCTCAAAAGGGGAAGAGAGAGTAGCCTTGAAGCTTATCAGTGCCACCCAATGCACCATACAGTCCAACAACAGGATCTGAGCAAGGGAAATCCTAAAAGTGCTTATCCATCCTGAATGGTGCATCTTTTTATGTTGTTATATATATTTTTCTACAAGGATTTTGCTATAACTATTTCCTTTTTATCATTTTAATAAAGGATTTCAAGAGTTTTTGGATGTCCATGGTGGGGTTCGTTTGTGATTTATTCATTGCAATTTGCCATTCTGTTGCAAAACACAGAAGGACTAGATTAAGCAGGTTTCAATATATTACAACAAAATTTCATGTAGCAAAAGCACTGCTGTTTACATGTATTCAGGTGCTACCAGTGGTTAGGTGTGTTTGTTGTGGGATTAGTTTAGATCCAGCATGTAGGCTTATGACTGGAGATACTCATAGTAACAACAGTAATAAACAGAGGCAGCCTTAGGTGAATACACTAGACCCTCTTCTTCTTTCAAAGTGAATGTTTGCAAGATTGTTAATTGGGTATAACAGTATAATAATATTTCTTTTAAGCAATATCACCCAGTTTGCAAAACCCACTTCATGTTTTCAGTTCTTATAAAGTTTAACAATTTGTGCATAGGCCTCCTAAACTATTTTATTATGCTTCAAGGCAGAAGTGAAATGTTATATTTTTATTGCTAAATAATTACCTGCACAAATGCTTCTCAAAAGACCCTGCTTTTGCAGAATGTCCCTAATATTCTCTCATATTTTTGCCCTGTCCCTTGTAAAAGTTTTGATTTTCTGGTAACTGATTAAGGATTATATTCAGATATGCTGGAATTAACAGTTGCACAGTTCTTGTTCTGAGAAAATGCATTTTTGATGTAAAGTTTCTAGTTCTTTTAACTTTTAAATGAATTGTAAGGGTGTTTAAAAAATCCCAATTTGAGCCTTTGTTACTTTAAGATGTTTCCAGAATCCTTGAACAAAGATGAGACTTATGCACACAAGACTGGTTTCTAGTGCAGTTGCTATAGCTCTGCTTTGGATAAGGGACTTAGTAAGAACTGCACGTTAGCATTAACACAATAATAATAGATTAAGTTAGAATCAAACTAGTCAACCATAGGATATCTATTATCTGAAGCTTGCTACCATGCATGCCTCACAACTGCACTGTATTTGTCAGAAAATATTGAATTTTTCTCCAATAATAAAGGGTGATGTAAAATCCTGAGTAACACCTTTAAATCATGATTTATTTTTAACTTGTTTCATCCCCTCACCAACGCAGCATGATACAAGACTAACACATTGGCATGCACGCTTAGATCTTCAAACCTGTGATTAGTAAATGATTATAGAGAAAATAAGTGCTAAATTCAAACAGTAGGACTCCTTGTTAGTTTTGGTTTACACCATTTGACAGATTAGATGATTAATAACTACATCCATCATTGTATTCAGGAGTATGGATTGAATTTCAGTTCTGGATTACTGGGAAGGAAGCCATACAAAGCCTTGGAAGATTAGGAAATCAGTGACTCTCTCTATCATGTAAGCTGTAAGTAAATACACACAGGGCAGTTATATATGGATTAGGTAAATACACTATAATTTTCTAGTTCCTTTTATGCCGTGTAGAGCATATTATAGGCAGGTACTTATATGTGTGATGTATTATAGGTTCATAGGTGTTTACTAGGATAACAACCACAGGGGCCTCTTTAAGCCTAGCCATGCAACCCGAATGTCTGACAAGTACTGATACTCTTGATAAGTGTTAGCATGGGCATGGGAGATAAAATATTTACAAGCAGTGACCTGGGAGATGAACCATTTACAAGTTGCTTGTGTCCATTAGAGATATAGGTGTCAAACCAGGGATGAATTTCCTGTTCCCCATCCAATTGTTTAAGTTCCATTTGAATTGGGTTGGAAGGAACTCTGCTTTACATGGATGGGGAGCCTATTCCAGACATGGGGTAGTCTTTGGGATACATATCTGTGTCTCTCTAGCAGGTCCTATTTATATCAAATGCAAGGTTTAAGTCTTTAAAACAGGTAATCCTGGTGCTGTTTGTTTTCTGAATATGCAGGAGGTCCATCAGAGTGGAGTCTGACAATTGCCTATATAGATCTCCCCTCAAAATCCTGTAGGAGACAGAATACAGGGATAGGGCCTTAAGGCGGTCTGCATAGGATATTTTACTTACACTCTGTATTCTTTTAGTGTGGAACCTCTGTGGACATTCCAGTTGTTTGATATGCCTGGTAAGGTATATACCAAAGGGGGGGGGGGGATTGTACTCAATGATAGCTATGATGAATGCCAAATACAGTGGAACAATCATTGACTTCCTTTGACTTAGATGCCATACCTTTGTTTATAAGTTGCGCAACATAGAATGATTTCCTCACTACTGTAGACACTTGATTGTCAAAGACTAGATTACTGAATATGTGTGCCCCTAAGTCCCTGACTGCTGGGTCAGCACTAAAGGGTGTGTTGTCAATATGATAGTTACCGGGTTGGATGACTTCCCGAAGGATAAAATTATGTGTTTCTTGGCATTTGGTTTTAGTCCATGGCTCTGATGTCAGTTATTTGTCTGTGTTAGCCCTTCCTGGAGGACATATGTCTCAGTGTGGGATTCAATGACAGCTCCTAATTTGCAATCATCTACGAATTTAATCAACCAGAGATCATTGACATTCGCCTTCACTTCAGATAACTAAATGTTAAAAAGGAGCAGTCCAAAGACTGATCCCTGGGGGACTCCACTTATGACTAGCCCCTTCGTAGAGGTTGACTCCTCAAGTCTAACTTCCTGGTTCTTGCCTGGGAGCCAATTGACAATCTACCTGGTGACATACAGGTCTGTACCATTATAACCCCTTGAGTCAGTCAACAATGCCTGAGTGGAGTATTGTGTCAAATGCCTTGGCCAGGTCAAGGCTGACAGTGTGAACAATTTTTCACTCATCCATTGCTTTAGTAACTTTATCAAAGAAGTCGACAAGGTTGAGTAGGGATGTTCTGCCCTTAACAAAACCAAGCTGGGTTGGGTCCAGTGTCTGGAAGTTTACTATATCACTGTTCATAGGTTCATAGGTTCATAGGTTCATACTAGGCTATCTGCCCAAGGGCATTTATAAGCCTAGCCCATAGTTATTTGGCTTTTGCCACCCCTTTAGTTTGAATAAAACTATGCCTATTATTTTGCTGTGCCTCTGTCAAGCAGTGACACTGAAGTAATCCCTGGGGTATATCTGCGATCCCCCATCCATTGGTCAAGATTCCTCTTGAACAAGGCCAGCGAGGTGCTCTGCCTCACATGTACCGGGATTTTGTTCCACAGCATAGGGAGTCTCTGGGTGATGAATCTGTCCCTCCAGCATGTTCTATTAATAACCGTGTCAAGGTTGTAGCTTTACATACAAGACTAGTGAGACTTATGGATCTGTAGTTTCCAGGGTCTGTAGATGGCCCACCTTTGTGCAGAGGGATAACTGTTGCTGTTCTCCATTCATGAGGCACAAAGCCTGTTTGGAGGCTACAGTTAAATAGCAATTCCAGAGGCCCTGATAGATCATGTTTCATGCTATTTAGAAGGCATCCTGGGATATTGTCTGGGCCCATTGTTGCAGTGTTCTTGGCCATAGACAGAGCATTGAGAACTTGTTCCCCTCGTTATACGAATGGGAGTTATACTGTATACAGTATCTGGTGTGGTGACGAGATTGGGATCTAACAATGATTTGCCACAGAGTGCACAGATATACACACAATCATACACAAAAAGATCTCCCACATGAAGGGCTATACTTAGGAATACCACCTGTCTTTCTCTGTATAGGACAATACCTATTTGGGCACTTGTGCGCTGTGAAGAAAATGAAAAACAATTTTAAGGAAAAAATATTTCCTAAGTTTTCTTTAAAAGTTGCATAAAACAATTATTTTGTATATGAAACACCTGAATGTTACATGAAACTGCGCAGTCAACTGAAATAAGAATATGCGTTTATTTTTGCTCTTCTTGGCGATATGGTTTGTCCTGCAAAAGCTCATGTTTCTAGCAAAAAATGTCCCACTTTAGGGATTTGAAAAGGTGGCAACTCTAACTACACTGAGACTTCCTAAGCCAGTACATGACAATGGTAGCAAGTCTGTAGCTTCTTTTAATGTTTCTTTGTAAACAAAACTAATATATTCAAAATAAATAAATAAATAAATAAAAACAGATCTACTGAAGATGAAAGGCCAGAGTACCAAAGTGCTGGTTAATAAAGAACCTTTTGCAGCAATTTAGAGTATTTTCTTTTTCATTTGTCTTTATAATTTGGAGGAAGGAAGGCAGTTTTGTTCAGAAATTCGCTGCAGGTACACTGGCATCTCTGAATAATGATTTATCATTTAACTACAGGACTTTTCCAGTTAACAAATGGATAAGAACTCCAGCCTACTGAAGAAAAAATATTGTCCCCCCCTCTTTTCTACTCATTGCATGTAGAACTAATTATTTACATTTATTTGCTGCCTCCCAGTTTGCTTGGGACAAGTTCCTTTCTTGCCATCACCGTTTGTATCTTTCAAATCTCTTGCATTTGTTTTATGATTGCTATCTTTCTAAGATTATGCTGATTTCCCAGTTCATTACATTTTTCAAATACACTAATTTTCGCTTCAAACCATCCTTAGAAAACACAATGCTGGTTTTCCAACAAATCATCTATTTATTTTTTAAAGTAGAATAAGGAGTCCAAATAAAGAAACAAATGGCTGACATAGTGAATATTTTTAAGAAAACAGCTGTTTGTGGGTTTAACAGCTCAGGACCCTGTGAAACTTCATTCTTAGTTTAAAGGATTTTATTTTTATTAAAAAAACATGACAGCACACTATGAACTACCATGAAAGAGCTATATTTAAAAAATACTTTCATCTGAGGGTCATCAGATTCCTCTAATACAGTGGTTTGTAGTGGTTTACTCTTTTATCATTGAAAATGCCTGCTATTCCAAGGCTATCTCCAGATTTTATTAGCCTGTTTTATATCACATGTAATATGTGAGGCTTTGTCTTCCTTTACGTGGATCGCATTCTTTGAAGCAAACTATGAAAGCTTTTTTTACACAACTTTTTCTAGTGTTTTTACTAAGAGAAGCATTTTAATTAAGAATGAGGTTCCATAGGCCGCTGAACTGGTAAACTGTCATGGTTCCCTCAAGAAGATTCAAATAAGGGTCTAACCTCTAAGCTTTGGAATTGGATTTTTGCTTTTCCATCTTCCAGATTTTCCTCCAGTCAGCTTGCCTGGACCCTATCACCACTGTTTGCAACTGGCTTTATACAGCCGAACTGTTGAATGTAATGTATTAGAACAAGAGCACCTATCCATCTACCCTCTTAACTGAATAAGCTACTTAGAACTTCAACAGGACATCTTTATTCCTCCCAGTGGGAGGGCATCAGAGAGAGAGAGAAACAGTCTCCTAGGTATGCTAGCTAAGTTGATTTTATCTGGAATAATCCTTTGTATTCTGTTTCTTTTTAGTCCTGCCACCTTTTGGGTCATAGGTGAGATACCAGCTCTGACTTGAGCCTTCTGGAGTACCACTGTTTACATTTGAAAACAGGTGACAATATCTATACCAGCTAAATACCCACTATCAACTGCTTTATTGAATGTCATCTTAAAAAGGAGATCTCACATATCATCTTGCAAGGCTCTCTCACTGAGATAGTGACAAAAATAAAAAAAAATCATATTTTTCATCATCTACAACTAAACTGTAATGTTCTCTAGCCAATGTTCTAGAGCAGTTATAAATGCAGTTAATGTGTTGCTTCAGTTGACATGTACAGGACATTTATTACCTGAGTAGGGGATTAAATGGGTTAGCAATCCTTTCAGTGAGCACGTTCTTTTTGTGTTGGTGAGAGTTAATGAATTTGGTAAGCAATTTATGGTACTATTCATGACTGTATTTTCATTGCACATGTTTATAAAATCAAGCAGGGTATGATCTTTCATATCTTGGAAGACCAGACAAAGATCACCATAAGAGAGCATGTAGAAGATAGAATACAGTGAGAGGGCTATCATGCAACTTAGAGGGTTGAAGCCAGTAATTTTCTTGATACAAAATCTTTCAAGAGGGCTGATGATTATTACAGCTGAGTGATGTCTCGAGGCATTTCTGCAGTTACCTACTACTGCTCCTCTAGGCGTCAAATATTGCCTGTTCATATTTGCATTAATAATTCCAAAACCATGTTACACACAAGGTATTGGAAAATTTTATCTTGAAGCATATTTGATGGCAAACACAACTGTATTGATATATGACCTCGGTCAATGGATATTTGTTAAAAATGTAAGGTGATAACTTCAATTTTTAAATGCTGAAGCCATGCCCACTAGGAGTTAAAGGTATTCACTCAAAAGAGCTCTAAATACAAAGTGGGACTTCAAGGCCTTGTATTATTTGACGGTATGGATGGGAAAGGAATAAGGAGAGGAAGCTGGAGACAGAGATAGATTATGACTTTATTACTTCAGGAAGATATAAGAAATAAACTGCGCTATTTACAAGATTTTCAGATTTGTTAATCAAATTACTCAGGTTTCTGATGAGATAGTATGAAATGAGGAATTCTTGCCTCCAAACAAAATCACAAACTACATTTCTCAGTAATAACCTTAAGCCCAAGGGTATTGTAGTGACCATTATTCAGACTGATTCCTGGTTGGAGAATGTGCACATCTCTAGGGAAGTGTGTGTATAATCGCAAACAGTTTTTATTCAGTGGCACACTTAGCAAACTATATCGCATCTACATGTACCTTTAACCTAGGAAATGTAGGGGGCTGAGAACAGAGGCTGTGGGAGATCCACTGGTGTCATGAGTTAGTTTCTGTTGTCATTAACAGGGATCCAGTATCTGTCACCCTGGGATGACATGGTCACCAGACCTTGATGCTTTGCCAGAAATGGCCTTCATCTGTCAACCCTGAGATTTCAGTTATTTGCTAAGGCTCTTACCACTCCCATGGTGCCTCCTTTATGTTACAAGAACAAAATTCTCAATGTAAAAATACCCTCTAAAACAACCTCAAGGTTATTCTGCAAAATGCTAGGAGTCTAAACCAGAAACTGCACTCACAGGAAGCAGGCATCACCTTTGAAGATGCTGACATTTGTGCAGTCACTGAGACTTGGTTTAAAGTTGTGGAAAGCATACCAGGTTAGATTTCCTTACAGACTTTCAGACCCAAATGAAGGCATGAGATCTAAAGGAAGTGATGTATCAATATTCATGAAAGATAAATACATCTGATGATTGGTTAAACAGCATGATTCCCTTGAATTACTTCAGGTGCAATTGATTGTAGGTAAGAACCCCCATATTTGGGTCATTGCCAGCTACAGGACCCCCCCCCCCATGAATCAGGACATCCAGTCAGCCTACTTGAATCTATTTAAGTAAATCAAGACTCAACCAAACACCCTGGTTTTGGTTGACTTTAATTAGCCATCCATTGACTGGGTAAATTATACATGTTCTAACTCACTTTCCCAAAGGTTCCCCGACTTTGTTAACTGCAATACCCTGGACCAGCTGGTTGACACATCCACAAGAGGCTCAGATATCCTGGTTCTGGTGCTCACCAACATAGGCAACCGCTGCACCACCCTCAGTTTGCCACCATCCCTGGTGAGATCTGTCCACAAATCAGTCTTGCTAGAAGTAACTGTAATGCATGATGCCCCCTTAGCAAAAACTAGACTGAATAACTTCTCCAATGCCAATTACAACCTCTTACATGACAGCATAAATAGCTTTGTGGCCCCTCCCCCCACTGAAGGAACAGACACCTTTGCTGAGTTATACACCAATGTTTTATACGAGCACCTGCATAACTGTATTGACTCAGCTGTACCTGATAGAACCAAAGCAAGATCTTCAGGAAAAGCAAACCTGCCTTGTGGCCAACTGCCATTAATAGGCTATACAACAGAAGAAAGAAATTGCTGTCTAGGAGTACTAAGGAATGGTCTCTAAACTGGAAACACTCCCTCCTCAACTGAAACAAGCACATAAGTTTCCTAGCGAAGTCATGAGAAAATAACTACAAATCCAAATTAGGTTCCCTAACTAAGGATAACCAAAAGGAATTATATAGTTACGTCTGTAACCTCAAAGGTAAGGCCCAGATTTTCCCTGAACTCATAGTTAATGGTACTACATATACACAACCTTTGGATGTAGCAAACCTGCTGGCTGACAGGTTCAGCGAAAACTTCACTCCCCTGTCTCCACCGTATATACCCCAAAGCAACCCTAACATCTGTCCCTGTTCCTCACCTAGTATCTCTGAGGAGCAGGACTTAAATGCCCTCTCCATGGCAAAAAAAGCAACCTATATGGGACCAGACAGCCATATTCTACATAGGTTAAAACAGGAATTAGCATTGCATTTAGGCATGCTTTTCAATCACAACCTAAGCTTTGGCTTCTTCCCAGTGGACTGGAAAACAGCTACCATCATCCCTTGCACAAAAGGGTGCATCCACGGACCCCATGAACTCTAGACCCATTAGCCTAACCAACTTTATGTGGAAGGCCATGAATGAATCATCATGGACCTTATTAACAAAGATGTAGGAAATCTCTAACCAATCAACCCCACCCAGTTTGGCTTTGTCAAGTGGAGATAATGCCTGTTAAGCTTGGTGGACTTCTTCGAGACAGTCACCAAAGCCCTAGACAAGGGCATATCTATGCGTATAGCCTTCCAAGACAGCCAAGGCCTTTAACACAATCCCCCACTAGGCATCACACCGCTGGGTATCAACCCATAAATTGACAGGTGGGTTGCAAACTGGCTCACTGATAGAACTCATAAGGTCAAAATAGGGACTTCACCTCTTCCAGAAAACCCATAAACAGTGGTGTTTCTCGGGGCTCAGTTATGGTACTCCTACTGTTTGGAATCTACATCTCCAAAGTACAGGCTACAACTAAAGGACTATGGCTAACAAAGTTTGCTAATGACTGAAAACTGGGAGCGATCTTTGAAACCCCTTGCAATGTCAACATCCTTCAAGAAGGTCTTACACAGACTAATGACTGGTGCCAAAGTCATGATCCTAAACTTAATGCAAACAGATGCATTATTACCCCCTTCACAGGATCATAGGATCATAGCATCATAAAATGTTACTAGGCTAATCGCCCTGGGGCCCTTACAAGCCTAGACAAGAGTGTGTCCTCCAAAAGAAACCTCAGTCATCACTTGTTGCCCCTGTCAATGAGGGACACAGGTGGAACCCCTGGAACAAATTTGTGGTTACCCATCCACTCAACAAGGTTGCACTTGAAAGAGGATCAGTGTATGGGAATTGTATTCCAGAGATGGGGCACCCTCTGGGAGATAAACTTGTCTCTCCAACAGGTTTTGTTAATGTCACATATTAGGTTCAGGACTTTTGAGCGGATAGTGCGTGAGGAGATAAACTTACGGATATGGAGCATTTCTAGTAGGGCAGGATCCTAGATTGCCTTGTAGGCGTGACACAGATCACCCCTGAGAAATCTATACAATACGAAGTAGAGTGATAGTGATTTGAGCCTGTCTTCATAGGACAGGTGTTGGAGGCCATTTATTCTCTTTGTAAACTATTTCAGTCGCCTTTCTAGTTGTTGCAGATGTTTAGAGAGGTACTACCAAAACAGGGCATTATACTCAATTATTCGTCTAATGAGGGAGGAATATAGAGAGGTAATAGCCTCCTTTTTTTCTGGATACAATCCCTTTACTTATGAGATGAACCAAGTAAAAGGTTTTTCTGATCACTGCTGCTTGAATGTGAAGTTATCGACCTGAGTGCCCAGGTCTCTTAACACAGGCTGTGTGCCAAGGGGGTTGCTGTTGATGTGGTAATCAGTAGGTGTTGTGCTTTTGCTGAATGGTATGATGATACATTTTTTTGCATTCAGCTTGAGGCCATGACTTTGGCACCAGTCATTAGTTGCTGTGAGACCCTCTTGCAGTATGTTAACATCATCTGGGAAGTCAATGACAGTACTCAACTTACAGTCATCAGGTGTGTTACAGAGGTGCCTATTTTAACTTTGAGGGTCATGTCAGTGAGCCAGTTGGCCACCCACCTGATGAGATAGGGATTTATACCAAGCTGTGTTAGCTTTTCGATGATGCCTGAGTGGGGGACTGTGTCAAAGGCTTTGGGCAAGTCAAGGTAAGTTGTATGTAATGACTTTCTCTCATCCAGGGCCTTGGTGACAGTCTCAAAGAAGTCGACCAGGTTCAATAGGCAAGATCTGTCCTTGAAAAATCCAAACTAGGTGGTGTCTAGTGCTTGGAGATTGCCTATGTCCTTGTTTATGAGATCCACAATAATACACTCCATGGCTTTACAGATCATACTTGTCAAGCTAATGGGGTGATAGTTACCAGGGTCAGTAGTGGCACCATCTTTGTTCAAGGGGATGACAATGGCAGTTATCCACTCTGCTGGAATGAAGCCAGTACTTAGGATGTGGCTGAATAGGGTGCTCAATGGCGAAGCCCGTTCTTACTGGAGATGGTGCAAAACACATCCTGGGGTACTATCAGGTCCCATGGAAGGTGTGTGTTTTGCCTTGAATAGGGCCTGCAACACTTGATCTACAGAGATATGAGGTGTGGGCCAAGTATCAGGGACATTGAAAGGACCTTTGGGGGACAGGGGGGGGTGAAGTTTGCACTGAACCTATCTGCTACCAGATTGGCTAAATCAACAGAATCAGTGTATGTGACACTGTTAAGTACTAATTCGGAACAAACCTGGGCTTTGCCGCAGAGGTTCCTGACATAAATGAAGAAGACTTTATGGTTTCCCTTTAATATGGAGGCTAGTTTCACTTCATAATTGGCCTTGGAGGTTTTCACCAGTGATCTAATTTGCTTGTTGAGGCTAAGGAGGAGGTTTTTCCAATTTGGAATTTGTTCTTTTTTACACTTGGAAAATAGTTTCTTCCTTTTGTTGTAAAGCCTGTTGATAGAGGATGTTGACCAAACAGGTTTGTGTTTCCTTGGGGAGCAGGTTTTAGTTCTATTGGGCATGGGAGGGTCCATGCAGTTGTACATGTGCTTGTAAACTGCTTGGCGTACTGTTCAGCATAGTTGTCTGCATCTTCTGGGGGGTGTTGTGTGAAGCTACAGATACCCTCCCTTAGGAGGTTGTAGTCAGCTTTTGAGATGTTGCTTAGCTGGGTTTCAGATGGGGGAGTTGGGAGGGATATAAACTTCAAATGAGTAGTCCGATAATCTGATCTATCCAGGGAAGAACATACTATGAGAGTGGTGCAGCAGTCACCCATGTTGGTGAGAACCAAGTCCAAAATGTTAACTGCCCTTTTGGGGGATGAGACACGCTGGTCTAGTCTGTTAGAATTGATGAAGTTGAAGAATTGATGAGATAGTGTGTTAGTGCAAGAATAGTTCATCCAGTCTATGGTGGGGTAGTTGAAGTCACCAAGCATCAGGGTGTTACGGGGTACCTTGATAGAGTCTAGTAGATCCAGGTAAGAGGGGTGGGTGTCCTGAGTCATTGAAGGGGGACTATAGCTAGCTGTAACTTGGATGGGTGTCTTGCCAACTGTCAGTTGTACCTGGAGTACTTCCAATACGTCATGCTGGCAAGCCAGTCTGGAGGTGTGCCTGTCCTTGATGAAGATAGAGACTCCACCACCCTTAGTCTTCCCAACCTCATCTTGGGGTCGGAATGTGTGGAATGAGGCATATCCTGGTAAGGCATGGGTGCTCTCCACAGCCCTGAACCAAGTTTCCATGACCGCACAGATAGCATCTTCCAGTGCAAGGTTGGCTTCCACTGAGTCCATTTTCAGCTTTAGGCTACTAGTGTTAAGCAGCATGACCTTCAATTTGATTTTTGACACATCTTTTATGTTGGAAAGTTTGTCTTTGGGAGATTGCCTAAAAACGGCAGAATGGGGGAGGTGAGAGCCTTGGACAGGATCCGGAAACCTAGTGGTGACAGGTGAAGGCCATCTCTGGCAAAGGATCGAGAACTGTCGACCATGTCATCACAGACAGACAGATATTGGATACCCATGGAATGATATTAGAAACTAAGCCAATATTGGAAGTCAATTATTTTTTGTTGGTATTGTGGTATCATTGTTTATGAAGGTAGGATACTGCTTATGGCTAGGGTCATACCTGCCTGTAACACATGCTTTCAGAGTTCAATCATGTCTCTCTTCATATAGTCCAGGTAGGTATGACTTAAGTCATTCACATCAACATGTACAATGACAGAGTCATACTTGTAATTGCTGTGGAGACACTTAAGTGCGTGTGTGATGTGGTGGATTCTGGCACCAGACAGACAAGTGACTGTGACCTTCTCCTTGTCGAGCTTGGTGATGGGGACATCGGTGTGTTTCATTACAATTCAGTCACCAATGACGAGTGTGTTTGTTTTATTGTTATGTCTTGTGGGCAGTGATGGTTTATTGTTTTGCCTTATGGACTGTATTTGTGAGACACTGGTGTGTTGTCTGCTGTGTGTGATGTGTTTAATGTTGTGTGTGAAATGTTTGTGAGTGTGTTTTGTAGGTCTCTGCTGTTCAGGTAAGTTTTTATTGAGGACCTTTACATATGTGTCTGTGTGCTGTGCTTGGCTATGTGATGTGAGTTGTGTGGTGTTTGTGCTGACAATCTCCTCGTTGTCAGGATTACTGACTGTGGTGCAAGAGAGCTTAGACTCCAGGTTACTGATGTACATACATTTTTTGCAAGTGGAAAAATTATGTGCTAGAGAAAAGGATTGTCAGTAAACATGAAACACTGTCTCAGTATGCCCATGTCGACCAGGCTGGCAGGAGAAAATCATGAGAATTGTCCAGACATAGTGCTCCAAATGCTTTAGTAGACTTATGGAGAGAAGGTTTTGTTCAGGGTTTGTACACAAGAGTGTAGACCACAAAAATCTTCTTAAATGTAATATAACTGGCCTGAAGCACAAGTGCTAAGACCAAAGCTTAAAATGCTTAGAATGACAGATACATTTAATTAGGTTCCTAACAAACAGTATTGAGTGCAGCAGGATAAAAGCACTTGAACCCTTAAGAGCACACAGAAAAATAAGGTAATAAAGTATGAAAAACACAATTACAGTAAAAGCAGCTGAATAAAATCGACAATTTTTGTAAGTGGAGAGGGAGAAAAAAGAAGTGTTCAAAGTCAAAGAAGCAAAGGGTGTAGTACTGCCCAAATAATCTCACTGTGGTAGTTTGAGTGATCAAATGAGATTGGACTAGGCGCAGTGACCAAGATCAGATTTACAGCAGGGGTAGGCAAATCCAAAGCCACCAAGTTTAAGACTACAAGAACACTTGAGAGGGAGGGCAGGAAAACAGTGCAGACAACAACAAAGGACAGAAACAATACAATAAATATATAAATAATAAAGCAAATATATAAATACAGCGCTGCCTAAAGTGAGTTGCAAAAACTGTACTTATCAGTTTGGAATATCAGATGGCAAAAGATTCCAGCTCTGCTCATAGCCAGGAGAATTTAACTCTCTGCTATAGCAGATCTGCACAAATTCACAGAAATGCAGTTTGTAATGGAAGTACAACACCGAAAATACACCACAGGCAATGATTAACACCTAAGATGTTCTGACTCAACAACCCCCACCTGAAACTAGCTTCTGAGGAACCCTAAGAAACAAAGTGCAGACAACAACAAAGGACAGAAACAAGACAGCAAATATACAAATAATAAAGCAAATATATAAATATATAAATACAGCACAGTGCAAACTGAGTTGCAAAAAATGTACTTATCAGTTTGGAATATCAGATGGGAAAAGATTCCAACTCTGCTCACAGTCAGGTGAATTTAGCTCTCAGCTATATTAGCTCTGCACAAATTCACAGAAATGCCTGAGCAAGGGTGATGTTACTGCAAACTACCACATCAATAGCAATACTCTAAGCACACAGTCAGTGGTGAGAGACCTGGGCACACAGGTCGACAGCAACCTTAACTTCGATCACCATGTCTCCACAGTTGTAAGAAGGGAAATTTATATTGCTCATCTCATAAGTAAGGGCATTGCCTCTAGAGAAAAAAAAAGAGGTTATAACCCCCATGTACTCTTCCCTAATCAGGCTAGTAATAGAGTACAATGATCCATATGGTATGTTGCTCTCCAAACACCTGCAGCAATTGGATAGACTACAAAGGTTCCTTACAGAGAAAATTCAGGGTCTTCAAGATATGTCTTATATGGGCAGACTGAAATCATTCTCACTTTATTCTGTATCATGCAGACTGCTCAGAGGTGACCTGTGCCTTGCATATAGAGCAGTCTCTGACCCAGCTTTAATATAAACGCTGCACATCCACACTTCAAATGGTAAACAAGTCACTCAATCAAAGGACCTTAACCTAGTATGTGACATCAGCAGAACTTGCTGGAGAGACAGATTTGTCTCACACAGGTTGTCCCACAAGCTTCCTATTCATGTTAAACATAGGTCCTCATTGACACTATTTAAGCATAATTTGGACAATTGGATGGGTAACCAGAAATTCACCCTGTGGGTTCCACCTTTGTCCCTCTTTGACAGGGGAAATAGGGGCTGGTTTTAGTGTCTGCTTGAACCAGACACGCTTGGGAACATGGGTCAAACTTGGCTAGGCCTGTAATATATATATATGTATATATATATATATATATATATATATATATATATATATATATACATATATATATTTTTTTTATGTGAGAAATCAACCTTACAGATTTATTCCTGAATTTTCCATTGATTTAAGAGTGGATTGGAACAGATACCTCAGTTTAATTCACATACTGGAGTAGAATTTTAATCTGAATGTAATAGTTCTGATGGAGAAGACAGTCTAAGAGCTGGACTTAAGCAAGAGGGTATGGCACATCGACGTGTACAAGATGGGGCAATACTGGTGACAATTCAGAATGTTCAAAGAGCATCATCATACTATGAGCTACTTTAAAAGTTCACACAGCTGTAGTCTGTTGCTGAGACTGCTTCTGCTGAGGAGATAGCAATCCTGGCTGAAGTTCGAGCCCATGGGAAGAAACTTTTCTCACCCTTGAATGATATAGTCCCACACTTGACCAATGTGGATGCTTTAAAAGAGGCCATTAATCCTTTAGCCAAGAAGCATGCTACAGAGCTTAAAGTAGGTGTGAAGGACTTTGGGGTAAGTTTAAGTAAAAATATACAATAAACATTTTTCAGAGGATTAACACACAGCTTTTACTTTATACCAACTGTATCCTCTTCAAAGTACTGTCACTGAATGGTGTTGGAGAAAGAAAAAAAAAAGGATTCCACAGAAATTATAAACAGCTGCTTAATGTTTATTGGTTTGAAATGTTTACTCTGGTCTTTTCTTTCTCCATACACTGGGGAACTCTGGTTATCCTGAATCCTTTTATTTTTAACATGGGATATACTAAGAATATAGTAGCCCATCTGGTCCTCTTGACTCATCCCAATTTTCTAACAAATCTCTTTTCAGCAAACTGTTGCCCCTCTTTTTTCTCTTGTATTCACACTTGTCTTGGGCCAATTCACCTTTACCCATTTCAATTGTCCCTCTGTAAATGTTTTTTTTTTCTGTAAGACCTGTATAGCTTGGACATTTAATACAGAAGACAACTGTGGCCCAATTACGAAACTGAGCTAGTTAGCAGCCAGTCTGCTTATTCATTTTCCTCTCCATATGCAAATGTAGCTGTGTTTGGCTACAGGAAGCAGCTTTATACCTTTTAGCTTTAATTGGACTACCTGTTTTGCTGTCACAGTTGACAAAGCATAGTGGTTTGTTTTCATGGCTAACCGCATGAGTAACTCTAGTGCTAAGAATGGATGCATAATAACCTATGTAAAAGTTGCATTACTGTTGAATAAGATGGGAGACTTTTCAGTGTACCATGAAGATATGGCAAGGAAACCACTCTAACTGGTTTATAAACATAGTTGAGTGGCCCTGATGTAACTCTCATTATAAGGGCCTCCCCAAATAGTTTCTTGATCCTAGTGTTAAGCAGAGTGTGTGTGTGTGTGTGTGTGGGGGGGGGGGGGGGGGGCTTGGTTCTCAATTCTTGATCATAACTACTAGACTTTCAGTCCAAGTCCACTACTTTACAAAGTATACATCAAGACTTTGTTACTGTGGATGTAGTAAACTTGATCCCACTGATTAGGACTCTTGCATCTTTTTCAACCCATGACTATATTGCTATAATGTTCTATATGCTAAGGCTTGGGTACTAGAAGTGAAATATTTGATTTGGTACAAACTGATTTTCTAATTTCTTAACTGTATAAACTGCAGTGGCGATCTGCTCTATCTTATGCCCTTTGCTTTTGTGGTACATTTAAGGAGATGGCTATTCTGTCTCATATTGTCTACTAGGAGGCGATCTCTGTTTGACTTACAAAGCCATGTCTGACCCAGCTCTGTTATAAATGCTAAATCTAAAGAAATCCCAATCTCTCTGCACCACACACTCCAGAGACCTCATCCTCATTACCACAATTAACAGAACCTTCTGGAGGGACAGATTCATAACCCAGAGACTGCCCATGCTCTCATACATGTCAAGCAGAGCACCTCACTGGTACTCTTCACCAAAATAAGTGGATGGGAAATAGAAAGTTCACCCTGGGGATCAATCCAGTGGCTCTACTTGGTAGAGGCACTGTGAACTAACTTCAGGCAGCATAATGCCAGGGAACGTCTATGGGCTAGGCTTGTAAAGGCTCCAGGGTCATTAGCTTAGTACACACCTATGAAACTGTCCATATTGCACTTATCCCAACCAATGTAGTGACTATTCTATCCAAAATATGGGTGAAACCCTTTTTGTGTAGACACTCAAAAGGGAAATGAAAGGAACGGGTTTTTAACATGCCACACAGCTGTGTGAAAACAGCCAATCCATATTTTGTCCTGCTAAAGAATATAAATGGCTCTAATCTCAGTACAGAAACATTAAAAAGATATTGCAGAACAGATTTTTCACAACTTTAGAACTGCATGTCTGGTATTGTGCAACCCCCTGCCAGGATCACTAGTGCATTGGGTGTTGCATTCCTATTTCATATGTATTCTACCACCTCTCCATCTGCATGATTCAGTTTATATCCAGCTCTAGCACCTGTAGTTTGTCCAAGGGAAACCGTACATCTTCCTCCTTGCACCGCTCTTGAAGACTGACCTTTCAGCACATTAGCACTGAAGGCACTTGTGATGAATATTCTCCCTTCTTAGAAGGTGTTCATGCTGTCAGTTTTGTCCTAACTGCTGCTTAACATGCAATTTTGTTTTTTAGTTAAGTGACTAAATTGAGAGGGATGATGCTTCATTTTCAGTCATTAACTGCAACTGAAACTCTGTTGGTATTTCTAAGCTACAAGAAGTTTTCTGAGCTTTGATGGTAAATGCAAATGTGAGCAAAATCCCAAGGCATACATATAAAATGATTTACATAACTGAAGTACTAGTGCTTATAAATTGGTATTCTAAGCACACTACTTTAAGGTCATATAGCCTTAACTCCTTCACCTTAACTCCTTAGGTTCATAGGATAATGGCTATTGGCCCACTGGCCCTTATAAGCCTTGCCAAGAATTTCACCAATGTTCCCTCAAAGTTCCCTTGTCCAGCAGGGACATTGCTGGGATCCCAGGGGTGTATTTTCTGTTTCTCTTCCAGTCATCCAGGTTCCTCTTAAAAATGGCTAGAGAACTCCTCTGCTTGACATGGAGGAAGGAGTCTATTCCACAAATGGGGGAAGTCTTTGGGACACAAATCTACCCTACCAGCAAGTTCTACTAATGTCACAAACCAGGTTAAAGCCTTGCGTGTGGGTTTCTTGAGTGGCATTTGTCTTGCGGATATGTAGCAATTCAATCAAGCCTGGGTCTGAGACTGCCCTGTATGCCAGACACAGGTTTCCTCTGAGCAGTCTGCATGAGACTGAGTAGAGGGACAACCCTATCTGTATAGGATAGGTGTCTGAGACCATGGATTTTCCTGGTCAGGAATCTCTGTGGTCTCCCAACTGCTGTATGTGCTTGACAAGGTACATGCTGAAAGGGGCATTGTACTCTATATTAATGGGTCTGATAAGGGAGGAGTACAGGGATATCATGACTTTCTTTGTTCCTGGATGAAATACCCTTAAAGAGGTGGGCCATGTAGAAAGCCTTCCATACAACAGAGGCAACGTGGTGCTCAAAAGTGAGGTTGCTATCAACCTGGGTGCCAAAGTTCCTCACGACTGATTGCGTGCTTATCACATTATTAATGTGATCATTTGTGGTATGCCATTTTCCCCATTGGGGATAATTATGAATTTCATGACATTCAGTTTAAGGCCGTACTTCTGGCACCACTTATTAGTTTGAGTAAGGCCCTCTTGGAGGATGTTCACATCTCTAGGGGAATTTAAGACAGTACCCAGCCAGCAGTCTCTGCAAACTTGGTCAGCCACAGACCATTGGTTGTGGCTTGTACCTCAAAGTATATATACCAAACAGTAGAGGCCCCAAAACCAATCCTTGGGGTACACTGCTTCTACCAGAGGTGGCTGCACAGTGGAATCCATCAGTGAGCCAGTTAGCTACCCATCTGGTAGCATACAGATTGATGCCTTGCTGGGAAAATATATATTACACCCGAGTGAGGAATAGTGTCAAAGCTTTGGCTAGATCAAGGTAGGTGGTGTGCACAGTCTTCCCTCATCCATGACTTTGACTGAATAAGTCAACCAAGTTTAATAGGCATGACCTCCCTTTGACAAAACTGTGTGGGGTCAAGTGTTTGGAGGTTGACAATGTCCTTATTTTATAAGGTCCATGACACATTCCATGGCTTTGCAGATCTGGCTAGTTAGCCTAATGGGCCTATAATTGCTTGGGTCAGTGGATGCTCCACTTTTGTATAGAGGGATGACTGTCTGTCCTCTATTCAGCTGGAATGAAGGTGGTGCTCAGGCTTTGAATAGGGTTTCTAATTGGCTCATGCCTGAGTTCATGTAGGATACAGCAAGGGATGTTTTCAGGTCCCACGGAGATGACCTTTTGCCTTTGAGAGAGCATTAATTACCTGCTACTTGGTGATAAGGGGAGGCAGGCAGCTGCTGTAGATGTCCTGGTGTACTGTTTGGGGGGTGGTGGTGAAGTTTTCACTGAACCTGTCTGCCAGCAGGTTGGCTATATCTATGACATTTGTGTATGTGTCATTGACCACCAGTTCAGAGCAGATTTTGTTGTTATCTTTGAGGCTGTGGATATATGTAAAAGCCTTGTGATTGTAATTAGTGGACATGGGCAATTTTGAACTCACCAGTGACCTTGTTTGCTTGTTCATACAAACAAGAGATTGCTTCCAACTTGGCATCTGCTCCTTCTTGGTCCTGGACAGCAATTTTTTCCTTTCCTGTCCACCGGACAAGATCAAGTCATCTTCCTCAAGGAAGAGTAAACCTGTCGGCTATTGCTGAGTCCATACAGTTATGTTATGTAGGTGTTTGTATAGTTTTTGGTGTAGGCTTGTTAGTCCTAGTTTAACTGAAGGGACTGTTGTGAAGCTGCTTATACCTGCACAGAGATTGTAGTCAGCTTTAGAAAAGGTATGTGTTTTATTTATTTACTTATTTATTTATTTTTTCTCCTGATAAGGGGGGAGTGGGATCAGGGGTGAGATGGTGACTTCAAAAGTGATCACTTTATGGTCAGATTTACCAAAGAGGATGACAATGTAGGGGTGTTACAGTGGCTACTTATGTTGGTTAGGACCAGGTCCAGGATATTTTTGCCTCTCATAGGGGTGTTGACCAGATAATGCAATGCACTGATGAAGTCAAATCTCTGGGCATTCATGTTTGGGCAAGAATAGGTCTTCCACTCTATGGTTGGGTAGTCACCCAGGATCAGGGTAGAGGGTTGAATCTTGATGGACTCAAGTCCAGATAGGTGGAGTGGGTGTCCTGAGTCATGGGTTCGGGTGAGGTCTGCAGCTAGCTATGATTTGACTAGGTGGTCAAAAGTTGACTGCACTGAGTGTCTCCTGTGCATCATACCATTTGACCAGCCTGGAGCTGTATGTCTTTGATAACTCCGCCTCCTTTGGCTTTGTAGTCCTTCAATTGTGGTCTGAAAGTATGGCAGGATGAGTAACCTGGTAAGGCGGGGGTGCTCCCCACAGCTTTGCACCAGGTTTCAGTGACTGCACAAATGGCGGCATCCTCCAGGGCAAGGAATGCTTGCAATGAGTGCAGTTTCATGCTAAGACTGCTAGTGTTTAGCAGCATGCTCTTTAAGTTTTGTTTAGAATTTTTCATGTTGGTAATTTTTTGCTCATGATTTTGCTTAACAAAAGGCACCATGGGGGATGTAAGAGCCTTTGCCAGAAGTCTGAAGCCCAGGGGAGAAGTCCAACTCTGGAAAAGCATCATGGTCTGTCAGTCTGCCAAGACTGTCTGGTACTGGATCCCCTTGGAATGATGCCAGAAACTAAGCCAATTGTTGGTCATTTTCTGTTTGTATTGAGGCATCATTCTGGATTATGGTAGGATGCTGCTTAAGCTTAGGGACATACTTTCTGGGACACATTCAGCAAGTTCAAATCATGTCTCTTCATTTAGTCCAGAGAGGTATGTCTCAAGTAATTCACACCAGAATGAGCTATGACAGTCTTAACACTAACTGTTAAGAGACTTGAGAGCATGTGTGATATGGAGGATTCTAGCAACTAACAAGCAATTTACTGTGACTTTTTCCTTCACTAGCCTGGTGAGGGGCACATCTGTGTGTCTCATGATAGTCTCCTATGACTAGTATGTTGGGCTTGTGGCTGGGAATTAGAGGCTGTGAGACAGACTTGCATTATGTGTGGTGCTTGGTGCTGTGGGTTGTGATGTGTGTTTTTGCTTTGGAGGTCTTTGTTTAGGTATGTATTTGAGAACCCCCACATATGTAGGAGTGTTGTACAGATGTGGGTGGTGGTATAGGTGTGGTGTTCATAGTGTTTGCACAGACAACCTTCTCAGTACCCGATGTACCGGCTTGTGACTAAGAAAGCAAGGATTCTATGCTCTTAATTTGATTGAATCTCTTGCATATTGTGTTACTAGGTGGTGGTTGTACAGGGTTGTTTGTACATAAGGCAGTTGCTACACTCTCAGGATGCCCATATCAACCAGAGTAGGAGAAACAAAACTGTCCATTGATAATTATCAGCATCTGTGTAAGAGAGGTCAAGGATAGTAGAGTGGGTACTATGAGGAGAATACCTATAGTGCAAATAGGGATGAATTAAATCAATACACTAGCTGCAGGTGAGGGCCTAACTTACACGGGAGTGCTGGCAAGAGAAAAAATTCCCCTGAGATACCAACAGTGCACCAGCAGTGTGCAATGGGCAAACAAGCACAAATCCATACAAATGCTGGGTTTAAATACCACAAAAATGAAGGTAAAGTAGAAACACTGGAATTGACAAATCAGCTTCTGTCCCTGAGCTCTTAGCTCAACACCATATGCCGGACCAGTTCACTTACTAAGTGCAGGCAGGCCCTGGCCAACACAAGATGGTGTAGCAGGAAACTGGAATCACACAAATGGATTTCAAAACTGAGCCGTGTTCCAGCAGTCTTCAATCAGACAAGTTTTAACTGTACTCCTGCCACTATGGTACAGGGGAACCCTCTCCAAAAAAAGATTGGCTGAACGAGTGCTCAAGTTATATAAACAGAGCTATATTTAGAAGGTCTGAATCTAGTCTGCTACATCAAACAAGGTACACCAGTTTCAGAAAGAAACGGGGATAATAAGCCTTCAACCAGCAATTCCCAGCAAAGGAAGAATCTATTCTCTCCTCCCACGAGTGCAGACCACAAACCTTAATGTAAAACTGGCCTGAAGCCCAAGTGCTTAAACCAGTTGCAGTTTAATCAGGCTACTGTACTAACAAGCAGTAATAAATGTAGCAGAATAAATGCAATTGAGTACTTTTAATAACAAGCAGCAAAAGCAAAATACAGGAGGACGAAACCCACAGTAAAAGCAGATTAATTATTTTAACACTAATTCAAGGCTGAGAAACTAAGTGGGTGGGTTTTCACAAGTGATCTATCTCCACTCAGAATATGTGCTGAGAAGGGACTGGGAGGAGTGTCCAAAATGAGATAGTAGGAGAAGGCAACTCAGAGCCACCAAATTAAGGACACAAGTACTGTGTGGGTGGAAGGGGGGGGGAGTTCTAACAGAAAACTTAAACAAAACAAATGTAATACTAGAATAAAATACAAAATAGTGATCAAACCTTAGAGCTTCAAATCAAAATTAAATGCAGATATCCCATTATATCCAAGTTGGGACCTCATTCATTTTCTAGCTAGCATAATTTGTGTTGTGTAGTGTTTAATCCAACTGCCTTGTAGGTATATTTACACACTGTGTGGGCTCCTTATTTAAAGTAATAAAGAGAATAGTTATCACATGTTGGCTATTGCTGTGATTGGTCCCTCTCTGAGGGATGCTTCCTTACCCCAAATGTGGTATATGTGATTCCACTTTTGTACACAAACTAGAACAGATTTATCCTCAGTGTGACCACCAAACTAGACATTATGGAGCATGAGAAATATTAGCTGGCTTAAATTTTCAACTTTGACCAATTCTCTCTCTCTCTCTCTCTCTCTCTCTCTCTCTCTCTCTCCAGATAATCTTTGAAAATCTGCTATATCTTATTGCAGAGAAGCAAGGTACAGAAGCCAACGAAACCTTTAAAAAAGTGACGGATCTAATGTATGAAGAAATAAAAGCTGCATATTGTCCATATTCAGGCTTGTGTTTGGGCCTAGTGTTTGTGGAGGCTGTTTGTCTGAGCACATGTTCAAGAGCATCTTGATTTAGCCAAAGCCATTAGGCATTTCAGTGAGAGAGGATTGTTTAAAGTCATTGGCTGACTGGGGTCACCTGGACTACAGCTTAGAATAAGCACCTCATTGGTTCTTTTGAGCTTTTTTTTAAGTTGTCTCAGGTTTCAACTTTCTGTTACCTAAGAAGTTAAGTTTGTGAGTGTTTCTGCCATTTCATACTGAGCTAATCGAAGGAAGGAAACTGAGCAAACTCGGATCTACAATATATAACATTAAGTATCATGTTTTTTTGCTTATTTTTTCAAGTTATTTATAGCACTTTGTCTACTGCACACTTTTCTAGCTAGTTTCACTTTATGTGAGGTATTAACTGGAAATTGTCCACTTTTATTAAGCATCTGTTTGGGTTGTTTGATTCTGATAACTTGTTTGCAGTTAAAAGCTTTCTCTAGAGGCTCCTTTATCTGTTTAAAACATTCATTTAAAGGCTCACTGCTGCTTTTCTGCTGTGAGAAACATTTTTTCAGTTTGTTTCCCACCCTTCCTCCCTATTTGTATGCTGTTCCAATAGTTGGTGGCTTTGCAGTTGCCGCCCCTACTGTAAATTTGATCTGGGACACTCCTCCTGGTCTAGTGTTATTACCTCATTCTACCTAATACAGGGAGAACATTTGAGAAGGCCAATCCACTTATTTTCTGCTCCTCCTTTCTCTCTTTCCACTTAAAAAAAAAATATTTCTAAGCTTGTTTCCTACCTTTCCTGTGGGTAGTCTAGTCTGGATACAGATTTACTGTGTTTGTTTGTGGGCTTCTGGGCCCCCAAGCCTTTCTTTGTTGGAGGGAAGCCTTCTTGCTTAATTTTGTTTCTTAGAACTAGCCAATTTTTTTTAGTTTCAACACTCAAGTCTGTTTCTTTGAGCTCAGCACTTGTTCAGAACTCGTTGTAAGCACTAAATAAGCTACAAATTACTACAGCACTCAACTTTCCTCACTTGTCTAGAGGAAAACAGTTTCTAGTACTTAAGAAATAAGCACCTATCCAGGCATGTCTAAGGGTCAGCTGCCTGTGTTTTCTCCTGTCTACCTGATGAATCTGGGCATCTTGGGGCAATGCAGCAATTGCCTCATGTACACAGACAGCCCTGTCCTCCTACCACCCAACATTACAACCTGTGAGAGATGCACTTATATAGCCATACTGGAAGCAAAGCTCTCTTCACCCAAGACTGGACTAGACAGTCAAGAGGAGAAGGTAAACACCTGCACCACACCACACTCATCACATAGTCCCTCAAAACCTACACTACCAAACACACACATAGAAACACAAAACACACACCTACATTCGTGAAGGCTCTCAGTAAAATCTTGCCCAAGCAACAGGGACCTCCAAAGCAGAAACACAAGCAACCTCCACCCTCCAACACAACCCAAATGGCACATAGCCCACAAACCCAATGTGCCACTCAACCACAGCCCATAAGGCATAACAACATACCCAACACTCTAGTCACAGGTGAATCTATAGTCAGGCACACTGATGTTCCACTCACCAGGCTAAACAAGGAGAAAGTTGCTGTCAGCTGCCTGTCGGGTGCCAGGATGCGTCACATAACGCATGCACTCAGGTCACTCCACAACAAGTACAAATATGACTCTGTCATTGTCCATGTTGGTGTGAATGACCTGAGACATACCTCCCTGGACTACATGAAAATGGACATGGAGGAGCTGTTCGATCTTGTAGCCCAGGCAGGTATAACCCTAGCCATGAGTAGCATCCTGCCATCACCCAGAATGATACCACAGTACAAGGAAAAAATGATTGACTTCAACAATTGTCTAAGCTTCTGGTGTCATTCTAAGGGGATCCGGTATCCGTCTGCCTGGGATGAAATTATCGACAAACCATGATGCTTTGCCAGAGATGGCCTTCACCTGCTTCCTCTGGGATTCCGGATACTGGCTTAGACTCTAGCCACCCCTATAGTGCCTTTTTTAGGCAAGGTTCAAATAACAATTTCACCACTGTAACAGGTACAACCAAGCAGAATCTGAGGGTATTGCTACTCAATGCTAGAAGTCTAAACCTCAAAACGCACTCACTTGAGGCACTCCTTAAAATGGAGAACATCGACATCTGTGCAGTGACAGAGACCTGGTTAAAGGATCCAGAGAGTACCCCTGCATTACCAGTCTATAATTCATACCACACCTTTTGGCCACCTAACCTGGACCAAAACACTAAAGGTGGAGGCGTGTCCATATTCATTAAGGATATGACACCTCCAGGCTAGTTGCTCAGCATAATGTATCCGAGATTATCCAGGTGCAATTAACTCTGGGCAAGACCGCAATACAAATTGTAGCTTGCTATAGATCCCCCACCATGCCCCAGGATTCCCACTCCTCATTTCTTGATACTCTGGAAAATATTAGGGTACAACCTAACACCCTAATAATGGGTGATTTCAACTACCCCACCATTAACGGGGAAAACTACTCATGTACCAACTCTTGTGCTCAATGTTTTCTGGAATTCATAAAATTAATGCCTTGGATCAACTTATCCACACCCCCACCAGGGGCAGCAATATCCTAGACCTGGTTATTACCAACATGGGTGACCAGTTCTCCACACCAGAGGTCAATTCCTCATTGGTCAGATCCGACCACAAGCTAATCACCCTAGACATCCACATCCATCCCCCTCCCCTCATTAGGGAAACCACTGTAAAAAGTTTCTCCATAGCCAACTTCACTCTTCTTAAGACAGAAGTGGCAAACTTCATGACACCCATGCTGACAGACAATAAAGGTATGACTGCTGAATCCTACACAAATGCACTTTATAAGCACTTACATGAGTGCATGGATCATGCAATCCCTAAAAGAACAAAGATGCTATCCTCCAAAAAAAGGAAGCCAATCTGGTGGTCCCCTGCCAGAAACAAACTCTATAACAGAAGATAGAAACTGTTGCAAAAAAGAGTAAAATCCCATGATTGGAGGAACTCCCTGGTCAGCCTCAGTAAGAAGCTGAGATCCCTCATAAAATCCTCCAAAGCTAGTTATGAAAACAAAATTGCCACCGACTCTAAAGACAACCACAAAGCATTCTATAGCTATGTCAAGAATCTCAATGACAACACTCAGATCTGCTCTGCGTTACAGCAAAATGACACTAAATATAAAGAACCAACTGATATTGCCAATATCCTGGCAGATAGGTTCAGTGCTAACTTTACCCCCCTCTACCCCCTAAAGGGCCCATCTCTATACCGTAAGAATGCAAAGTTCCTGTAATCACGGCTGCACAGGTAAAAAACACACTCTCCAAAGCCAAGAACACAGCATCCATGGGACCTGGCAACATCCCAGGCTGCATTCTACATGAACTACAGAACGAACTGGCACCCCACCTAAGTACCATTTTCAATTATAGCCTCACCTCAGGCTATGTGCCCACTGAATGGTGCACAATGACGGTTATCCCACTCCACAAAGGGGTAGTCACCACGGATCCCGGAAACTACTGCCCCATTATCCTGACAAGACTGGTCTGCAAGGCTATGGAATGTATCATCATGGAACTTGTAAACAATGACATTGAAAATCTTCAAACTCAGGACCCCACCCAGTTTGGGTTTGTAAAAGGCAGATCATGTCTACTAAACCTGACAGACTTCTTTGAAGTGGTCACCAAAGCCGTAGATGAGAGTAAGGTGGTGCACACAGCCTATCTAGATCTCGCCAAGGCTTTCAACACCATCCCCCACTCTGAAATTATAGATAAACTCACTAAACTAGGTATAAATCCCTATGTCACAAGATGGGCTGCCAACTGTCTCACTGACAGAATCAATACTGTGAAAGGAGCAGACTCCAAATCCAACTTCAGACCAGTGACAAGTGGAGTACCACAGGGTTCAGTCCTGGGTCCTCTCCTGTTTGGTATCTACTTCTCTGAAGTACAGGCTAACACATAAGGTCTGTGGCTAACAAAGTTTGCAGATGACTGCAAACTAGGAGCCATAATCAAAACTCCAAAAGATGTGGACATCCTACAAAAGGGCCTCGCTGAGACAGATGCCTGGTGCCAAAGCCATGGCCTCAAGCTCAATGCCAAAATGTGCATTGTCATCCCTTTTTGGTAAAAACTCTGTACCCATGAACTAACACATAGGCGATAGTCTACTTAACACCGAAAGTGTGATAAGAGACCTTGGGACACAGGTGGACAGTAGTCTTTCTATTGATAATCACATTGTCACATTGTCACAGTAGTCAGGAAATCCTTTTACATGGCACACCTCATCACAAAAGGTTTCTCATCCAGGAAAAAAGAGTTAATTGTTCCCCTCTACACATCAGTCATTAGACCCATTAGAGTACAATGCCCCTTTTGGTATGTACCTCACAAGACATCTACAACAATTGGAAAGGCCAAAGAAATACCTCACAAAGAGGATTACAGGTCTCAAACAGATGCCCTAAGCAGACCGTCTCAAAAAACTGCAGCTTTGCTCCATCACATATCGCCTACTCAGAGCGATATCTGCCTAACACACAAAGCTATTTCAAACCCAGAGCTTTTGGACATGCTCCACTTAAAGATAACCCAATCCACAATAAACAGAACATGCTGGAGGGATAGACTCATGTTCCAGAAACTTCCCATACTCTGGAACAAACTACCCATCTATATCAAACAAAGCTCCTCATTAGCACTCTTCAAGAAAAATCTTGATGATTGGATGGGAGATAGGAAATTCACCCCAGGGATCACTTCTGTGGCTCTGCTCAACAGTGGCACAGGTAAATAATTTTCTTGGGTGACGAAAGCCAGGGTACCTTTTGGCTAGGCTTATATAGGCCCTAGGGCCAATAGCCTAGTACCTACCTATGAACCAATGAACCTATATTGACTCATTAGCTTTAGTAAATAAAACACAATTCAAATCCTATGTAAACTAGTTTATTTCCACTATACTGCTTTCAAAATGCAGTGTATGAAATGGTGCAACTTGTACACATGAGTTCACATACCTGTACAAAATACTTGAATACAATTCCTAATGTGCTGATCTTTTGAAAAAATGACTTGATGAATTTGTTTCTAGCCTACAGTTGCTGTTAACTAAAAGAAATAAGCAGTTGTGTACTCTGGGAGGAGTGTTTAGAGCCTTACTTTCACCATGAACTTTTGGGATTTAAGTGCAAGCAGATGGATAGGACTCGGATGGCAGATGGTGAGCAGATGCGGCCTGTTCTACCACAAAAGCAAACATCAGAGTTGACACTATGAAGACTCTATGAAGTTCACATTAATTTCTGGTGGCACTATATAAATGTTTTCATTTCTGTCTCTTTTGTCTCTACTTATTCTACCAAAGTATAAACCATTGATAAACTGGCAACTCTTCACAAGTGTCTAATCCTAAACTTCCCATGTCACAACATGGAGCATGAGAGATCTGCAAGAGCCTTGGTTTCACCATGAACTTTTCGTATTTAAGTGCAAGTAGATGGATAGGACTCTGATGGCAGATGGTGAGCAGTTATATCAGATGCTGCTCCCCACATCAGAACATGAGGCTTGAGAGACCTGCAAGAAATGTGTCTGGGCCTCTGACAAAACATGGCTTCTGTTAGAGATGGCTACTCTAAGCTACAGCCGTGTTTGTAGAAATCTGATGGTATTTGCATTACCTTCTGTGATGTAAATAGGCTCCTATATTAACACATCAGATAAGTACACAGAGATGACTGGTTCCCTATTAGAAGACCAAAGACGCATTCTTTAGAATGCATCTTGGTCAAACTGAAAAGCATGAAATGGCAAAATATCAAAGCGGCTTTTGAGCAAATTCTTTCCCTGGGAAAGAATTTGCTTGGCCGCTGCATTACTTTGCCGTTTTTGGCACTGTAGTGCAGTCTCAGAGTTGGTATATTTAAGTAGGGGGGTGTGTTTTTTTTTTTTTTTTTTGATGGAATAGTGATTTTTTTTCTCTAGGAAAAAAAATCGCTGTTCTGACAGTTTGAAGTTGTAAGCTTTCTCTTACATAGGGTTGATTAATCACCATTCGCTTTTTTAAGCATTCGGGGATCTACTATAGACCCAGATGACTTACCCAAGATTGGCAGTGGGTACTTTTTAACATTTGTTTACTGGGAAAGTGACTTGAAATGAAGCCAATTTTTAGTGGAGGGCCAGGGAGACACTCCAGAAAAAATAAATGAATGGAATGGATAACTGGGCAAGTATTTTTTGAATGAATGGGTCTTGTAGACAAAATATACTGGAAATTAACTTGTTCTTGATGGGGGGGGTGCAGAAGGCTTCTTAAGACTTATTGGAAAAGATTGCTAGAGGGGAGAAGTGTGAACATGAAATAGGAAGCTAAGGGTGGCTAATGGCACTTCACCTGCCCAGATATGAGGACTTTGTTTTAAAAGGTGCACTATTTTGAGGGTTCATGCAAGTCTGCTCTCATAGTACAGGTAAGATATGGTGCAGCGTATTCATATCTCTTAACCTCTTAGTGTTAAATATTGCTGTTATAAACTTGGAAAGCTGCTAAAGTAACCAGTTTTTTTCCTTACATTTTCTAAAAGATGTTGTAGTAGTACTCTCATCATCCCAGTGACTTGGCAGAAAACTAAGTTTTATGATTGGGCCAAACATATCAGCCAAAAATCTGCTCATTTGAGAGGTATGAACTGACAAAGTACACTGACCTCCTAGAAGGTCACTATAGTATGCTGTGAAACCTGTATGCAGATATAGCTGGTGTCACCTCTACAATGGCCTTGACTGACACTGCAAGGGCCAATCCCCTTTCCATGATGCATCTTGCATACCCCAAACCTATGGTGCACCTAAAGGGGTGGGGTACAAGCTTTATGGTTTCCTCTGGTATGATCACTCTGAACTGCTTCCATGTACAGTAGGTGTTGGACATTCTAGTATAAGGAAGAACTAAGCACTAAAAATTTGGAGGGGGAGGGGGTGACATATCCTTTTGATGTTTCACAAAATTCCCCAGAATAGGTAAGGCAAAAATGAGCTATGCCTGTCCTGTACAGAAGGGCCTAGTGGACGGATGAAATTGGGAGTAGTTTAGTGTGAAGGGATATTGCAGGCTGTCCTTTGCTTGGGTATTGTGAAAGGGTCACATATACCATACCATACCATAGGTTCGTACTAGGCTAACTGCCCTTGCAAGCCATTGTAAGCCTAGATAATTATCCCTTGTGAGAATTGAACCCTGCACCTTGTGTTTCTAAGGCAAACACCTTAAACATTAGGCCACCCTCCTAACCCCTAGGCCACCCTCCTAACCCCCTTGTACAGAGCATAATTGTGGAGGCCCACTGGGAAGGAGGTGAATATGAGCCACTCTAAATTAACTTTTGAGTAATGTAGTACTTCAACAAACCATAGTTATGCCAATGTGGATAAACTTGGCTCTTCCAGAGCTTCTGAGAGTTCAGATTCCCTTTGACTGGAATACCCCAACTGGCCATGAGGGGAAAACTCACTTAGTGTCTTTTAAAGAGAAGTTTCAATGTTGGCCTCCAAGAGGAAACTGGTATGTGGCTGGTTCTAGCTTTCAACCTATTTAGACCTTATCAGTAACCGAGACCTGCAAGCATATTAAATTTGTGTAACTGCTCTAAGATTATCACTTTAGCTGGGGACCAGATTAAACAGTAAACCTTTTCTCTACTGCTGTAATATTGTACCAAAGCATTACCCCATACTAAACAAAAATGTTCAATTCTCTCCTCTACAACGGCAGTGCAACAAATGAGGTCTAGTTTGTGACCATTAAGCTAGATTTAAAATAAATAACTTGTGTAAGATGGTCCTTCTACAGTATAGTTATCTGTGGAGACAAGGCATTTAAACTTCTTCTTCTTCTGGCTTTTTCCTGATTGCCACAGAGGATCACCTGTCTGCTCATGACTGGTAGTGGAGTTTTACAGTGTTGAGTTGCCAGCCCAGCGCCCAACCTTCCATAGAAGGCACACAAATGCACACACTCACACCTAGGGCCAATTTAGAGTGTCCAATCCACTTACAGCATGTCTTTGGGATGTGGGAGGAAACTGGAGCACCCGGAACAAACCCATGTGACCACAGGGAGAACATGCAGACTCCTCACAGAAGGCACCCCAGCTGAGGATTGAACTGGAGAACCTCTTCCTGTAAGGTGGCAACGCTAACTGCTGCACCACTGTGGCCACCCAGATAAGGCATTTAAACTAAGAAGCAATAACATATATGACTAAATTCCTAATAAATGGTTAGAGCAACTTGTTTCCTGTAACTTGATGCTTCTATAAAGGATGGCTGCATTTCATAAAGAGTACCACTGGAGTCATGCCCACATTCAACTAGCATTCTTTCAGTGCTAATGTCTGTATTGTTCTATGATCACATCTTCTTTCAGTGGAAGAACCCTCTGCTTTCTCTAAGGGTAAAAAATTCAGGAGTAGCATTCTACAGCTCTGAGACATATTTCCAGCCAGAGGAAATATCCAGAGTCCAGAAATCTGGCATCAAGCTTTAATCTTGGTGGTGGACTGAGTTTGCAATGAGACTGAAATCAGTACGAAGGTAGAAGCCCAAAATTCTTAATTTCCTCCAGAGATGTACAGTGCTCAAATTACTGGAATAAACTCCTACCACTGTTGCTTAAACTATGGGATGATTCCCCTACCAATCACAGCATTGCAAGAAGTGTTTCTATTATCTGCTGTGAGGTGGCAAGCAGGATAAATTGTGCTCCACAGCAGAGAATACAAGATCATGGGTAATATGTTTTTCACTAGACCATGAGTTTTGTGAGTATTGAAACTATAAGCTGCTTTGTATCCCAGTACATAGAAATGAGGATTCTTTTTTTTTTTTTTTTTTTTTTTTTTTTTTTTTTTTAGTAAAATATGACTAAATACAAATATTGGTGTAAAGTTCAGATATTAAAAACAATGCAAAGCCTCTGTGATGGAGATGCTTGTTCCCTGAGAATTTAGGGAGAATCATTCTCTGCTGTTAATCTGAAGACCCCATATGCATTACTTCCTTCTCTCCCAAATGAGCTCTTAAGATCTCTAATCTGTCAAATATTAAAGTTTACTTGGCAAGAACTGAAAAAAATACATTTATTTGCCTTTTTTTTTTTACAAAATTTGCAATCCATAAAGTAAGAGTGAGGTCCAAATAGGTTCTTTTCCTTAGAGTAAAAGAATTGCTGTAGATACAATGTGCCCTTATCTTAGTCACACTCTGGTAAGTTGCCAGACTTCAGTTTCTGGTATCTCTCCTCTAGACAAACAATATTATGGGCATTCCTTGTAATTGTTTGGATAAACCATATTCCAGCAAGTACCTATAACCCACTAGTACTTAAAACATCTGTTCTGAAGCTAATAGTACTGGGACCCTTGCAAATCTGACATATTTTACATTAGTTTCTGGTTATGTGCTGCAATGAACTGCATTTTTTGTTGTTGTTGTTGTAAGGTTCTGTTGATTGGCTTGTTTAAAGGATAAATATAGGTTGTCCTAGTAAAGGTATAACATCTGTGTTCTAGTGGCACGATGCCCCTCACCTGTGGAAGTTTTGCTCACGGTACAGTAAAAACTCCATATGCAGAAACTAATGAAGCCCTACCAACTGTTCTTAGCCTGTTTCCTCAAAGGAATGTCCATCTGACTAAAAGGCTCCCAAAATGACACTGAGAAATGCAGAACTTTCACCTCCTTTGTTAAAGTCATTTAACATGGTTTTACCAGAGTGCCTCACATTAAGTTTTCTTTCAGTGGCTGCACTGCTGTTATCCCGTTTTTTTTTTTTTTTTTTTTATATGGGGGGTATAGACATGGATAGCCATTGCACTGATGGTCTCTAACTTGAGTTTTCTTCACTAGTGTCCAATGCAAGCTGCTTAGGTTAAAGCTATCATTGAAATTATCAATTTTGAAACTGTTTCTTGTTGCAGAAACAGTTACTGGGTTATGAACAGGACTTCTGTGGACCAGTTAATATGAAATTCACCCCTGTTCTGTCACCTATGTCTCTAATGGAAAAGGCAGCTTGTAAACATTTGAGCACATGCCCTAGTTTACACATAACCCTAACTATATCCCTTAGGGCTATGAAATGTGTTGATTTGTTTGGGGTACATAACTAGGCTCAGCTCTTTTGCTGCTCTTGGTTTGGCAACTTCGCCTGAGATTTACAATCTGCTGCATCTAAAGCCATCTACTGCTAAAAGAATGAAAAGAATAATTTTGCACTTCTGCCGATTATTTTCACTGTATTTCATAAGAATCCTGTATTACATTTCTTAAACCTTAGGAGCCTTTCAAAGCGGAACCATTTCCACTACTGCTGTAGTACTTAATTACATTGTATCGGCTAGTTATACAGGACAGTAGTACCCAGATTGTGTGGTTCTTTGCACTCAAGCTCTAAAACCAGCATATTTATAGTTTTACAACTGCACTCTTATGGTAGAGGTGAGTTGTAGGAAACCTATCTGACTTGAAGGCTTCTGTCTGAAAGCTTATTTTATGTTTTCCTGATTGGTTTGAAGGCTTTTCTGTTGTAAAACTAGTTTCTCTGATTCTATATAAGTACAATGTACTAGGCTGCTCTCCACACTGCAGCAGTTAGCAGTTCCAATATAGAAGCAAATGTTACAAAGTTAAATTTCCCTTTGAAAAACTCCCAAAGGCAAATTCCATTTCCAGAGAATTATTCACTTCCTCTGTTGCCAGACATTTAACTAGCAAGGTACCTAACACCCCACTCCACCTTTACACACTCTGTTTTGTGGATGGTGCTCAAAGAATGACTACATACATATTTTCAGCTTAAATTGATTAAGAAGTATTCACTAATGGTGAATGTCACCCACTGCAGCCTTGGGCCCAGGCCAAGTTTCAGTTTCTCTAATCTGGGGAAAGGATTCTTAATATTTGAAAAAAAAAAAACAATTCAACTTTGTGTATCATGTCCTGTAGGTTTTTTCCAGCCACTCAGATTGCAAAATCTGACCCCACCAGCAGTAAAAAGCTATCAGCAGCATGGCAAACCTCTCAGCTATAAGGGTATAGTTCAAAATATGCTGAATGGAAATATTAAAGGCCATTGCTGACTCAAGGTCAAGAGAGAAGGAAGCGGTCCAGAGAAAAAAATGAAAGTGTTTCCTTACTATGAAAACAGCTTTGACAATGATTAATGAAGGTTTTATTATGTTGTTCTTTGAAGTGGTAGATGCAGATGTCAAGAAAAGAAGAGAAAACTATAAAGTATCTACAGACCAGAACCAGAGATAACTTATCTGCTGTCCTTTACAGTTCCCCAAGTTAACACCCCTCAACTCAAAGTTGTGGAGCATTAAAAAAATGCTGCTCTGAAATTGTAGCAAAATGTAACAAGAATCTTGCTACTATTACATTCCCACACACTAATGCTTTAGTCCTGACTACAAATGTAACATTAGCATTAATTTCTGAATGTCAGAACTGCACTCCCTTATCATCAATATTTACCAATCCCTCACTTTAATACCATGAACACAGGAAAGCCACCAACTTGACCCCATCTTATTTATAGCACAGCTATGTCTGATGCCTTTTATATGAGTATAAGTATTAGATTCTTACTGAGTAAAGTAATTTACTGAATAGCAATGTACATATGCTGTCCTGTTTCTAAAGCCTTATAACAATTGCCGTTAAGTTTCATCCATGTATTTCTTATCAGGATATTAATGATTAATAAGAAATCTGCTTACCATACAATCAGGCAGTACCACAGGGATAAAACTCATTCACAACAATGAAGCTGTCATCCTGCCTTCCATAGATAAGGGCAGAGAAAGACAGGATTTGATACAGAAGGTGAATACTTTACAAATGGTGCATGTTACTTCATGGTATGTATTTGGGATTATGTAGAAAAAAATTGTGAAAATGCAGAACTACAAATCAAAATGATTGCTGTCCTCCTTTAAAGTTGCTTTTGAAGAGGGCAAGCCAATCTGCACCCTACCCATCAATGTGGACCATGCCACATTCATTGCAAAAAAAAAAAAAAAAAAAAAAAAAAAAACAGAAGAGTCGAGGTTAAGCAGGATCACTATTAAAACAAAGTATCAGCTAGTATTGTCAAAATTGATTTCATGAATTCGGGCTTAACAGTTGATGAGGTGAGTTTACTGTGGGATTAGTTTTGATCCAGGATGTAGGCATCTCATTTTTTTTTTTCAGGTGCTCTTTGTTACTGGAGATATGGCCAGAAATTACTGGTGAATAACCAGGACCTTCTTGATCTTGAAAGATTAATATTTGGAATTGCTACTTGCTATAAGTATTCATTTTTTTTTCTTTTAAGAATTAACACCTAGTTTGCAAAACCTTCCTTTGGTTCATAAGTGAATACTTGCTTAACTGCCCTGAAAGTCCATTTTAAACCTCGCCAGTAATCTGGCATCAGAATCAAACCCTGTGCCATGTGTCTGAGGTGAAAATCCTTTACCATTATACCATCTGTATTTTATCTCTTCCTAAGAAATTTAAATTAAATCCATTAAGTTGGTAAAGCTGCTGGAGCCCTTTTGTTGTGCTTCAAGACGAGACCAAGTTTAGAGTTTTATTCTTTACGTAAGAATTACTTGCATGAGTACTTCTCAACTGACCCTGATTTTTCAGAATGTCCCTGATATTGCCTCATACTTTTGCCCTGCCCTCGTAAAATGTTTAATTTTCTGTTAAATCACTCTGGATTACAGTCAGTTAAATATTCTAAGTATTAGAAGTGTATACATCTTTTTTCATAGGTGGTTAATAGGCTATCAGCTGAAGATCCATTTTAAGCCTAGTTAAGCTTACCCTAAATGTACCACAGTGTTGCTTACATGTGTCAATACTGCAAAGAATTTATAGTTATGATATAATGCTTGTATACATCAAGCACTCACAGGCTATCCCTGTGAACGTCACCCTTCTATGTGGACCTCTCCACACTCATGATTCTTATACTAACTAAGTTCACCATGCCAGGAAGAAAAGGAAATACTCTGTGAAAGACAAATCTTGGTCTTCATACATGTATGTCTGCACTTTCTTTCATTCAGTCTCACTATCTTGGGAGTCGTACTAAGGAATTAAAAACCTTTACCAGAGAGAACACTTTCTTAGCATGAAGGTATAATTAAGGTCATATATTGCTGAGTATGAAAATGAGACATCCTTCAAACTACATTCACTGAGGTGAAAAATTATCCATGGCGGGCATATAATATAAATTAATAACGCTATTCACTGCTAACAGCCTACTTCCTACAGATCCAGGTTTGATTCCCTCAGCCCCCACTTGCCTACAGTGTGACCCTGAGTGAACCCATTTATTTATGTTATTCTTTGTTGACCAGGTTCATCACACTAGGCAGCTGTCCTCTCTTTAAAGAACAGCAATGCTGATATTTATACAACTAGCAGAGATTTATCCAGGACATCAGGGAACATTCCCTACTCTTTCAGTAGGTGCTATGGGTGATTTATATCCATCTGAGCTACCACCAACTCTGGCTGATTAAAATTCAATTTAATATATCATCCTAAGGACCCACTCAGGAGTACAGCATTCCATTATGCTTCATAACAGTATAAGCAATCTATTTATATGCTGTGGGAACAGAACCCACAGTCTTCTCTGTTAAAGGCAAATGTGCTACCTGTTGCACCTCTGACACTGCATGACCATACGGAGGAACAATTGTGATTGTGCTAATCTCCTCATTGACTTCTAGGCCACCTTCATGAAGGCTCTCAATAGAATTATACCCAGACAGCAGAGACCTCCAAGGCAGAAACTACTCGACTACCACAACAGCACAAACCACAAGAGACACAGCTCACCTACACAGTGTGGCCATCAACCTAAGCCCCTAAGACAAAACAGCTTGCCCAATACACTAATCATAGGTGACTTGATAGTGAGGCACACTGATGTCCCACTCACTAGGTTGAATAAGGAGAACTTAACAGTCAGCTGTCAGGTGCCAGAATCCAACACATAACACATGAACTCAGGTCACTCCACAACAAGTACAAGCATGACTCTGTCACTGTCCATGTGAGTGTGAATGACCTGAGATGCACCTCCCTGGACTACATGAAGAGACATGGAGGAGCTCTCGGATTATGTGGCTAGGCAGGTATGACCCTAGCCCTGAACAGCATCCTACCGTGACCCAGAATGATACCGCTGTACAAGCAGAAAATGATTGACTTCAATAATTGGCTAAGTTGCTGGTGCCATTCTAAGGGGATGCAGTATCTGTCTGCTTGGGATGACCTGAGTGACAGACCTTGATGATTTGCCAGAGATGCCCTGCATCTGTCACAGCTGGGTTTCCAGATACTGGCTAAGGCTCTTGCTAACCCTATAGTGCCTTTTTAGGTGATGTTCCAAAGACCAAATTACCACTGTAACAGCTATAAATAAATGCAATCTACTCAACGCTAGAAGTCTAGATCTCAAGATGCACTTGTTCAAAGCACTCCTCAAAATGGAGAAAAACAACATTTGTGGTATAATGGGGACCTGGTTTAAAGCAGCAGAAAGCACTCCTGAGTTACCAGGCTATAACCATTCCACACCTTTCGGCCCCAGAACATGGACCAAAGGTCCAAAGGCGGTGAAGTCTCCATATTCATAAAGGTTATGTACACCTAAAGACTAGTAGCCTATCATAATGCATCTGAGCTACTTCAGGTACAACTAACATTGGGTAAGACAGCAATTCAGGTCATAGCCTGCTATAGGTCCCCAACCATGTCAAGGCTCTCACTTCATGTTCCTAAGCACCCTGGAAACTATTAGGGTCCAACCCATCACTCTCATACTAGGTGACTTCAACTACCCCTCCATCAACTGGGAAAACTACTCATGCACCAATACACTGGCCCAATGCTTCCTGGAATTCATCACTTCCAATGCCCTGGACCAGCTCATTCTTACCCCCACTAGAGGAAGCAACATCTCTGACCTGGTTATTACTAACATGGGCAACTGTTGCTCTACACAAATAGTCAATTCTTCCCTTGTTACATCCGATCATAAATGAATCCCCATGGAAATCCACATCTCACCCATACCCCCTGAAAAGGAAACCACCAGGAAAAACTTCTCCAAAGCTGACTTTGGGCTCCAAAAAACAGGGGTGGCTAACTTAATAGCACCCTTGTCAATGGAAAATCAATGCATGACTGCAAATCATACCCCAATGCACTGTATGAACATGTATATAAATACATGGAACTAGCCATACCAACAGAACCAAGATGCTCTTCTTGAAAAGAAGCAAGCAAAACTGTGGGTTCCCTGCCATTAATTAACTCTACAACAGAAGAAAGAAACTGTTGCAGAAAAATGTGAAGTCCCAAGACTGGAAAAACTCGCTTATTAGCCTTTACTAAAAAGTTGAGATCCAGCATCAGAACCTCTAAAGCCAGATTTGAAGGCACAATTATGGCAGGCACTAAAAGCAACCACAAAGCCTTCTGTAATTATATCAGGAATCTCCACGGCAATACCCAGGTTTGCTCTGAGTTATTGCACAATGGTGCCTCCTATACTGAGCCAACAGATATTGCCAACATACTGGCCAACAGATTCAGTGCCAACTTTACCCCCCCCCCCCAAGGACCAATCATAATACCGGAGGAATGTCAGGCACCCAGCATTACTGCATCACAGGTTAAAGCTGCATTGCCCGAGCCAAGAATACAGCTTCCATGGGACCTGACAATATCCATGGATGTGTTCTAGATGAACTACAAAGTGCTATGAGGGAAAGATTAGTTTACTTTTTATTTGCCTTTTTCTATTTTGAATACTGTGATTTGTTTTGTTTACCTTGTGTTTTACTTGTATTCTGCTTTTAACTGAATATTAAAATTTGAAAAGAGACCACAGCTCTGTCTCTTGCGAGTCAGGCAGAAATGTTTTTCCCCACCCTCCCACCTAGTTACTGTAGTGTTCACACTGTCTTTCTAGTTGCCTTCCCCTTATATTAATTTGACCATATATCTCAATTCCTCTCTGTTTTTACTGGCTTGTGTGAGTAAGCACAAAATTAGCATTTTGTGAAATAACTCCCCTTCAACTATTTAATTTTATTGGCCATCCTACTGTATTCCATAGTACCAGAATACAAAGTGACCACCCCCTTTCAATCTATCTTGTTGTTTTAAAAATAGTGACTCTTCACTAAAACGTAACTTTTTAGACAGGTAAAACATAAGTTACCTACCTTCACATCTAACTCCTCTATTGCACACTGCAGTGTTTAGGATAAACCATTTTTTCAGCTTACCTTTAAGCATCCCTGTGACTAGCATTTGCTTTAAAACCTGCTGGAAAGCACTAGAAAGTGCTAAACTGATACAATCACTCTCCTTGTTAATAAGGAGAAATTAATCATAGGCACTAAACAGCCTATAATTGCAAAGTAACTTCCTAAGGTAAGGGAAAACAGCTCTTGTACTTTACAAAAAAAAAAAAAATCACCAAACAAGGCATGTCCAAGGGTCAGCTTCCAGTGATTTCTCCTGTCCACCTGGTGAATCTGGGCATACTGGGGCAATGCAGCAATTGCCTCATGTACACAGACAACCCTCTTCTCCTATCACCCAACACTACAACCTGCGAAAGATGCAAGTACATAGCCATACTGGAAGCAAAGCTCTCTCCACCCAAGATTGTGCTAGACAGTCAAGAGAAGGTCAGCACCTGCAGTACATCTCAAGCAACACATATCCCTTCTAAACCCACATCACCAACACCCACACATAACAACACTAAACCAACATATGTTTAGGCCCTTAACATTAACCTGCCCAAGCAGCAAGTACCTCTGAAGCTGAAATGCAAAGAAACACCAATCACAACCAAAGTGTCACATAGCTCACAACACCAGTGTGCCACCCAACAACAGCCCCTAAGGCAAGACAATGTACCTAACGGGTCTACTTCATTTGTCCTAACTTCTGATTGCCCGACACCCATTTGACCGATGCTTCATTTGACCGACAAGTATTAGTGGCATGTAAATGGGATATGACCCCTTCCCCACAGTAGTGTGACTCTGGAGTTAGAATATATAGTTAGGGGATGTGTGGGGGGCACAGCCCCCCACAATGGGGGGGGTGTGGGGCAAAGCCCCCCACTTTTGTTTTACTAAGCAATATTAAAGCAAAACTAAACAATATAATATGAAATTACATGGGGGGGCTTCGCTCCCACACCCCCCATTGTGGGGGACTGTTCCTCCCACACCCCTCTAACTATATATTCTAACTCCAGGGTCACACTACAGTGGGGAAGGGGGCATGTCCCATTTTCTTGCCAATAATACTTGTCGGGCAAATGAAGTGTCGGGCAAATGAGTGTCAGGCAAATGAGTGTCTGGCAATCGGAAGTTAGGGCAAATGAAGTAGACCCGTACCCAACACTTCAGTGTGCCTGACTATAGAGTCACCTATGACTAATATCCCACTCACCAGGCTGAGCAAGGAAAAAATTACAGTCAGCTGCCTGTCAGGTGCCAGGATCCACCACATAACGCATGCACTCATGTGACTCCACAAGTACAAATATGACTGTCATTGTCAATAATGGAGCGAATGACTTGACACATACCTCCCTGGACTACATGAAAAGAGACATGGAAGAGCTCTCAGATCATGTGGCCCAGGCATGTATGAACCTAGCCCTGAGTAACATCCTGCCTTCGCCCAGAATGATACCACAGTATAAGGACAAAATGATTGACTTCAACAATTGGCTAAGCTTCTGGTGTCATTCAAAGGGGATCCAGTATCTGTCTGCCTGGGATGACATGATCGACAGACCACGATGCTTTGCCAGAAATGATCTGCACCTGTTGACCCTGGGATTCAGGTTACTGGCTAAGGCTTTTGCCACCCCTATAGTGCCTTTTTTAGGCAAAGTTCAAAGGACAAAACCACCGCCGTAACAGGTACAAGCATACAAAATCTGAAGGTAATGCTACTCAGTGCTAGAAGTCTAAACCTCAAAATGTACTCTCTCAAGGCACTCCTATAAATGGAGAACATCGATATCTGTGCAGTAACTGAGAACTGGTTCAAGGCTTCAGAGAGCACCTCTGCAATACCAGGCTATAACTCTTACCACACTTTTCGGCCACCAAACCAGAACCTAAACACTAAAGGTGAAGGAGTGTCCTTGTTCACCAAAGATATTCACAACACCAGGCTAGTTGCCCAACACAATGCATCTGAAATTCTCCAGGTTCAACTAACACTAGGTAAGACTGCAATTGAAATTGTAGCTTGCTACAGATCCCTCACCATGCCCCAAGATGCTAACTACATCTTTCTAGACATACTGGAAAATATTAAGATAGAACCAAACACAGTAATACTGGGTGATTTCGACTACCCTGCCATTAACTGGGAAAACTACCCATGTACCAACACCTTTGCCCAACAGTTCTTGGAATTCATAAATTGCAACGCCCTGGATCAACTAATGCTTAGTCCCACCATTGGCTCCAATATCCTAGACCTGGTCATTACCAACATGGGAAATCGATGCTCCATACCTATGGTCATCTCCTCGTTGGTCAGGTCTGACCATAAGCTAATCACCATTGACATCCACATCCCAGCCCCACCCCCCAGTAAGGAAACCTCTGTAAAAAACTTCTACAAAGCTAGCTTCATGCTACTGAAGTCAGAAGTGACAAACTTCATGACACCCATGCAGATGGGAACTGAAAGTTCAACTGCTGAATCCTACACTAAGAGACTGTACGAGCACATCCACTCATGCATGAATCATGCATCCCCAATAGAACCAAGACGCTCTCCTCCAAAAAAAGAAAGCCAATCTGGTGGTCACTTGCCATAAACAAACTTTACAACAAAAGGAAGAAACTGTTGCAGAAAAGAGGAAAATCCCAGAATGCAAAAAACACCCTTACCAGCTTCAGTAAGAAGCTGAGCTCCCTCATAAAATCGTCCAAAGCTAGTTACGAAAATAAAATTGCCAAAGATTCCAAAGACAACCACAAGGCATTCTATAACTATGTCAAGAATCTAAATGACAATGCTCAGATCTGCTCTGAGCTTCAACAGAATGGCATTAAATATACTGATCCCAAGGATATTGCCAATATCCTGGTGGATTGATTCAGTGCAAACTTCACCCCCCCTCTCACCCCCAAAAAGGCCCTTCTGAATACTGAAAGATTGCCAATTTCCGGTAATAACTGCCACACAGGTAAAAACGCACTCTCCAAAGCTAAGAATACAGCATCCATGGGACCAGACGAAATCCCAGGCTGTGTACTACATGAAATACAAAATGAACTGGCACCTCACCTAAGTGTCATGTTTAATCATAGCCTCACTTCAGGCTTCCTGCCCACTGGGTGGCGCACAGCTATAGTTATCCCACTCCACAAGGGGGGATCCACTTTGGATCCTGGGAACTATCGCCCCATCAGTCTGACGAGCCTGATCTGCAAGGCCATGGAACGTATTATCATGGAACTTATAAACAAAGACATTGGCAACCTTCAAACACTGGACCCCATGCAGTTTGGGTTTGTGAAGGGCCAATCTTGTCTCCTGAACCTGATTGACTTCTTCAAAACAGTCTCCAGAGCCATGGACAAAAGTAAGGTGGTCCACACAGCCTATCTGGACTTCACCAAGGCCTTCAACACCATCCCCACTCTGGAATCATAGATAAACTTATTAAGCTGGGCATTAATCCTTACATCACTTGATGGGTTGCCAACTGGCTTAATGACAGAACCCAAACTGTAAAAGAAGCTGACTCCAAATCCAGCTCCTGACAAGTGACAACTGGAATACCTCAGGGTCCAGTACTGGGACCGCTCTTGTTTGGTATCTACTTCTCTGAAGTACAGGCCAACATTAAGGGTCTCTGGCTAACAAAGTTCGCAGATGACTGCAAACTGGGAGCCATTATCGAATCCTCAAATGATGTGGATATTCTACAAAAGGGCCTTACAGAAACAGATGCTTGGTGCCAGAGCCACAGGCTCAAGATCAATGCCAAGAAATGTATAGTTATCCCCTTTGGGAAAAAACATGTACCCATGAATTACCACATAGGTGGCAGTACACTGAACACCGAAAGTGTGATAAGAGACTTAGGGACACAGGTGGACAGTGGTCTCAACTTCGATAACCACATTGCCACAGCAGTCAGGAAATCCTTCTATGTTGCACACCTCATCACTAAGGGCTTTTCATCCAGAAATTAGGAGGTCATTGTCCCACTGTACTCATCCCTCATTAGACCCATTACAGATTACAACTCCCCGTTTGGTATGTAGCTCTCAAGACATCTGCAACAGCTGGAAAAGCCGCAGAAATACATCACTAAAAGAATCACAGGCCTAAAGCAGATGCCCTATGCTGACCATCTAAAAAAACTCCACCTATACTCTGTCGCATATCATCTACTCAGAGGTGATCTCTGCTTAACATACAAGGCCATGTCAAACCCAGAGCTGTTTGACATGCTACACAAAGAAATCACAATCCCTCAAGAGACACACGCTCCAGGGATCTAAACCTTGTCATCACAATGAACAAAATATTCTGGAGCGATAGGTTCCTGACCCAGAGACTCCCCAGACTCTGGAATATGTCAGGCAGAGCACCTCTTTGGCCCTCTTCAAAAGGAACCGTGATGATTGGATGGGAGATAGAAAATTCACCCCAGGTATCATGTCAGTCGCCCTGCTAGAAAGGGGTCCAGGGAAGTAAATACTGTGGGAAGAAATAGCCAGGAAATTGTTATGGCTAGGCTTGTATAGACCCTAGGGCCGATAGCCTAGTACCAACCTATGAACTGGCACCACATCTGTGTGCCCTGTTCAATCACAGCCTCACCTCAGGTTTTGTCCCTACTGAATGGCACAATGCTACTGTCATCCCTCTCCATAAAGGGGGAGTGATTACAGACCCTGGGAATTATCTCCCCATTAGCCTGATGAGTGTCATATGTAGGGGTATTGAGTGCATCATCATGGACCTAATTAACAAAGATATAGGGAATCTCCAAACTCTAGATCCCATGCAATTTGGTTTTGTGAAAAGTAGATCATGCCTGCTCAACCTGGTTGACTTCTTTGAGTCAGTCACAAGAGCTGTGGATGAAGGCAAGGCAGTTCATACAGCCTACCTCAATCTGGCCAAGGCCTTTGATACCATGCCTCACTCAGTAATTATTGATAAACTCACCAAACTAGGCGTCTGCCCCTATATCACTAGGTGGGTTGCAAATTGTCTCACAGATAGAATCCACAATGTGAAAGAAGCAGACTCCAAATCAGACTGATGACTAGTAATGAGTGGAGTCTCACAGGGATCAGTCCTGGGTACTCTCCTGTTTGACATCTGCTTCTCAGAAGTCCCGGCCAGCGCTGATGCTCTCTGGCTGACCAAGTTCACAGACTACTGCAAACTGGTGCCATTATTAACTCCCCAAGTGAAGTAGACATCCTACAGAAAGGCCTCACTGGGACCAATGACTGGTGCTGAAACCATGGCCTCAAGCGTAATGCCAAAAAATACGTCATCATCCCCTTTGGGGAAAAACTCAGTTCCTACTAATTACCACATCGATGGGACCCCACTGAACACTGAAAGTGTTATAAGAGATCTGGGGACACAGGTTGACAGCAACCTCTTCTTTGACCACTACATTGCCACTGTGGTCAGAAAGTCCTTCTATGTGGCACATCTTATTACTAAGGGTTTTGCATTCAGGACGAAAGAGGTCATCATCTCTCTCTACTCTTCCCTCATTAGGCCAATCATAGAGTATAATGCCCCATTTGGCATGTACCTCACTAGACACATACAACAGGTGGAAATGCCAGAAAAGTACCTCAAGAAGAGGATGCAAGGCCTTAAACACATGTCCTACATGGACAGACCCAAAAAAACTCCAGCTATTCTCTGTATCATATCATCTACTAAGAGGCGATTTTGCTTGACTTACAAACCCATGTCTGACCCAGATCTGTTAGAAATGCTACATCTAAAGAAATCCCAATCCCTCAGCACCACACTCTCCAGAGACCTCAACCTCATTACCACAATCAACAGAACATGCCAGAGGGACAGGTTCACAACCCAGAGACTGCCCATGCTCTGGAATAGACTTCTCATACTTGTCAAGCAAAGTCCCTCACTGGTTCTCTTCAACAGAAATCTTGATAAGTAGATGGGAAATAGAAAGTTCTTCCCAAAGATCACTCCAGTGGCTCTACTTGATAGAGGTACTGGGAACTAACATCAGGTGGCATGATGCCAGGACACTTCTATGGGCTAAGCTTGTAAAGGCTCTAGGGCCATTAGCCTAGTACACACCTATGAACCTATGAACACAACCAGTGATGTGTTATGCACTAAGAGTTTAAGCACTGCCAGGTAATGAATGCATTTAAAATAGAGATACGTTGTAAGCAATTCAGCACTCTAAAGCACCCAGAACCTACATCTCAAAATACAGAAAAGGAAACCACAGTGAGGTCCATCAGTCTGGCTCAATGTACAACACTGTTGCAAAACACAGAAAAAACAAGTTCAAGCAGGTTCAGTATATTAGAACTAAAGTCAAGTAGTAACTTCAGTATTATTTTCATACCTTCAGGTGCTATGAGGTGAGTTTATTGTGGTATTAATTTTGTTGCTGGATACAGCTTTATGACTTTTTTGGAGGTGCTCAAGGTTACAAGAGATATGACCAGAGATAGCTATGGGTGAATAATCAAGAATATCTTCCTCTTATTTAAAGGATTTTTAACTGGGTATAACTGGTCAATATTTTTTTGCTTTAATAATTGCCACCCAGTTTGTAAAATCTTCCATATGTGAAACATTGACTAATTGTTCATAAGGGCCATTTTAAGCCTAGCCTGTAACCTAAGATCAGATTCAGACACTGACTTTTGTGTCTCTAAGGTGTGGACCTTAACTATTATACTATCAGTACAACATGTCTTCTCTTACAAAAGTCTTTATATTAATTCAATATGTATAAGCCTCATAAACCCCCTTTTGTAGTGCCTTCAAGGCAAAGACCAAAGTTACAGTTTTGTTCTTTAAACAAGACTCACCTATAAGCATACTTCTCAAATGCCCATGATTTTGAAGAATGCCCCTGACATTGCCTCACATTTTCCCCATCTCCCTTGTAAAATGTTTGACTTTCTGGCAATCACTGAGGATTACAATTAGACAAATAGTATATACTAAGTATCAAAGTATTATACATCTTGTTCATAGGTGGGTACTACACTATCAGCCAAAGAGCCATTTTAGCCTAGCCAAGCTTACTCCGTTACCAAAATATTCCTTATTTGTGTCAACACCCCAAGAACTTTTACAGTTATGATATTAGGCTTGAAAACATTAATCATTCTCTGGCTGCCCCTGTTATTGCTGAAAACAAAATTCATTTTGATACAAAGCCTCTCATTCTATTAACTTTTAAGTGAATTGGAGTGATATAAATAAAAATCTGTATTTTGGTCCTGTCACCATCCATTATTTCTGGCTTCACCTAGAATTTTTAAGCAAAGAAGCTGAGATCTATGCCAGCAAGACTTTCATATGCAACTCAGTAGCTCTGCTCAGGATAACTGACTTTCTCAAAATTGCACTGACAGATCAAACCAGTCAAGAGTAGTTTGTATATTATTTCAAACTTACTACCAAGCATACTTCTCAGCTGTCCTGTGTTTATCAGAAAATATTAGATTTTCTCCCAAAATATTTCAGTGCCATGAGTACGGACTGGAAAGTTATAATTGTGATATACTTTAACTGTGTTTCTTCCACTTCATTTGTGTGACCTGATTATACCTCCCAACCATCCCGAATAACTCGGTGTTTACCGAGTTTTGGGGTCCAAATAATGGGGTGCCATGATTCCGGAGTGGCACCCCTTAATTTCCAAATTTCCTAGCACTTTGATTTAAAATTTTTACTTCCTGGCTTTTTGAGGTGATGTCATCAGATGCGTAATGATGTCAGCTCTGTGAAATGGCCTGCCAGCCTGTTGGAATTGAGCTCAAGTGCATGCATTTCCGGGTTTCCTGCTGCTGAAAGGTTCCAATGCTTAGTGGGAACAACCGTGATGCGAGGCTGGACCTGGACTGGATATATATGATGCAGCTGCCTACAGAAAAACGAGATCCCAACTGCCGTTGATGGAGGAATGGACAAAGCAGAGATTGGATGAGCTGCCGTTTTCTTTGCTGCTGCCATTTGTCGAATGAGCTGACTGTCGTTTTTCGAATGAGCTGACTGCCATGCATTGAGGAATGGATGTTGGAATACACTACCTAGGAAGGTGTGTGTGTGTGTGTGTGTGTGTGTGTGTGTGTGTGTGTGTGTGTGTGTGTGTGTGTGTGTGTGTGTGTGTGTGTGTGTGTGTGTGTGTGTGTGTGTGTGTGTGTGTGTGTGTGTGTGTGTGTGTGTGTGTGCCCATGTGTGTGTGTGTGTGTGTGTGTGTGTGTGAGTGTGCTCGTGTGTCTGTGTGAGTGTGCTCGTGTGTCTGTGTGTGTGTCTGTGTTTCTGTGTGTGTATGTATGTGCCTGTGTGTGTGTAAGTGCCCGTGTGTGTGTGTGCCTGTGTGTGCGTGTGTGTGCATGTGCACTCTACAACTAAAACTGGAAAATACAATGAAATTATTGCATTTTAACACTTTATGTGATGGTTCCTAGCTTTTGGACTTCCCTTTCTCCGTGTACTACTGTAAATATAGACATTTCTTAGTAGCAGTCTTGAGAATATGGCTGTTGCTATTTTCAAATTTTGATTAAATGTTTTATATATCATATATGATATTTAAACCTCTTGTACACATTTCATACAGGAGTTAAACGTTTGTCATGCCATCTTTTCAAACATCAGGCTTGATGGTAGTCTGTGTTAAGAACTTGATGCAAGTTATGAAGTGGTATATACTAATGTTTACAAAACACACGTATATGTAACAATATTTAGCGGTTTCATTTCTGATATTCAGTACACTCTTGTCTTTACTGCATTCTATAAATTGATAATTTCTCCTGTATATTATAATGCACAACAAGCTCTCAGAGATTTCTTGAAGTCACCTATTTTTGTTAATATTTTGTGCTGGATTAGACTAAAAGTCATTTGTAAGTTACATTAATATGTATTATTGCACTGTATTACTTATGTTAGATCATGGTATTATGACATCTTTTCTCTGTAGTGGTATATTAATCTGATCATATGCTACCAGGCAAAGATAACAAAGCATTCCTGACACCCCTGACTGGGAGACAGCAGATCACAGAAAAACAATGCAGACACTATATCTGACCCAAGACTGCAAAGATGGCATGTGGACTGATTTCAGGTTGTCATAGTGGAATAAACCTTCTGAGATTTGATCCTTAGATTTGCACAGTTGCAATCATTTCATAGGTAAAACCAGTTACTGATCTTTTCCCAGGTTTCATCTTCTCTGATATTTACATTATTTTGTTCAACTTTGCATTTGAGTGCCGTATTGCATGGTGTGAGCTATATACCTACAAATGGCCGTAGAGCTCTGCACTTTCTTAATATGCATGCATGAGTACAAAGTTTGGAAAAACAGACATACAAATAAATAAATATAAAATTTTGCTAAATGTTTTCATTTCCTGCTTACAATAGCAGCTTGAAAAGATGACAGCTCAGTTATTGCATTGGCTAGAGGAAATACTCAGGCTCAAACCTTGCACCTTGGGTACAGGTAACAAGAGCCTAACCTACTCACCACTCCTTGTGAAAACTCTCCAGATTTATGCCTCATATTTTGGTTCTTTGCCTCAAAATCTGTGGTTTTCTGGATTTTAGTGGCAAATCAGTTGTTATTGGTCTTCTTTCGGCTTTTCCCAGTTAGGGGTTGCCACAGCGGAACTCCGGTCCACAAATGATTGGCAGTTGACTTTTACGGTGTCAAGGTGCCAGCCCAACACTAGATTTCAATGAAGGCACACCCATTCACACGTCTTTCGAATGTCACTTGACCACAGGGAGGACATGCAGACTCCACACAGAAGGCACTCCTGCTGAGAATCGAATGGGAGAACCTCTTGCTGCCAGGAGACAATGCTACCGCTGTACCACCATGGCTTACTGAAATTCACTAAATAATGATAGGCATTTGAATTTCAGACTTCATATTCTTCAGAACATAAATGGTTACAGAAAACATTTTATTTTAACAATTTTCTAGGTTTATAAGATCAGTATTTGAAATGTGTCCCTATTTTTGGGGATGTATTCCTCCACTATTGGCTTTGTCCAGTTTTTATTTTGTGCTAAGAGGTTGAGAGCTAGGGTGAGAAGTGAGAACTGAATTCTATATTCTCCCATTATTTGTTTTGTCCTTTATTTGTGCTAAGAGATTGAAGGCTATGATAAGAAGTGAGAAATTTATTCTATATTCCCCCATTATTGGCTTTGTCCATTTTTTTTTGTGCTAAGAGGTTGAGAGCTATAGTGAAAAGTGAGAACTGAATTCTATATTCCCCCATTATTGGTTTTGTCCTTTTTTTTTGCTAAGAGGTTTATGGCTATGGTGAGAAGTGAGAACCAAATTCGGTATACCCTCATTATTGGCTTTGTCCAGTTTTTTTATGCTAAGAGGTTGATAGCTATAGTGAGAAGTGAGAACTGAATTCACTAATTGATAGTCATTTAAATTCAGGAAACTGCTGATTTTGCATAGTGGTATGTTGCTCTGACTGCAGTGTACAGGGTCCAGGAATCAAGACTTGGCAGTGAGACAATGGTGGTAACACATTTTATTCTAGCAACTTTCCAAAATTATACAAGCAATGTTTAAAATGTGTCCCTGGATTTGGGGCTTTTGTCCCCCCCAATAAATGTTGCCTTTTTCCAGATTTCTTGTGCTGCAAAGTTGAGAGATACAGTTGAGTGTCGAGTGAATTTTACAAGGAGCTTAGAGCTTCTGGGGAAGACAAGTTTAGTGTTTCTTATGTTGAGTCTGCTTGCATTTTTAATAGCATAACAGGTTAAATACTTGCTTTTGATGCAGAAGGCTGTGGGTTCTACTCTCACAGTATGTAGATGCATTGCTGATACTGTACTGTGTTGTTGTACTTTTAAAGGTGGTGGGTGTAACAAGTCAAGGGTGTAGCTACAGATAAAACAGACGTGATAGAATGTCATGCACAAGGGAATTTGTGCCTCAGTGGAAAGAGCAACAAATACCATTAACCCAAATTCAGGAACAGAAAATCATAATTATGTTCTCTGCTGCATTATAAGAAAAATATTTTTAAACAAATACAGTACATTTTCCAGCATTCTAGATAAAGCACCTTTTTCCACTGCAGACAGTGGAGAAGCAAGAGTGGCCAGTTAACAACATCTGGATTACAATGATAGTTTTAATGCATCAAGATGAATGCAGGAGACGGTCTGTCAGTACTTGGACTAAAAATTGGAAGTCTTAAAACATGCAGTTCACATAGTTTATTTTGTTGTGCATTTACAACTATTGAGTTGGTCTGATAACACAAATCAGAGTAAGTCAAGCAAAAAACTGAAATTGAAAATAAGTTCGAGAAGCTGTGCAAGATGCCCATGGCTTAGACTACTGTCATTCTATAGATATTGTATGTGTGTGTGGAAGTAGACTTATGATTGAAATATTCTGAATTGAGCATTTTTGTCATTATTGGTTTATGCATTTTGTTTCATTGCCTAAATGGAAAAATGTTCAAACAATAAATTTAAAATGTGCTCCAAGTCTAACAAGTGTGCTGCATTATACAAAGAATATAATTTAATGAAGTCAGGAAGGTGTATCAAAGAACACATATATGTTTCTTGTTTTGTGTGCAAGGGGCTTATGATTTGAAAGCAGCCCAAAGAGTTTCAATGATGTTTCAGTGAATGTGAGTTTCAAGGACAGAGAAGTTCTAATGCCAAGTCTTTTTATACCTAAACAAAATTTGTTGGTTAATGCTTTTGAGAAACTTTGTTTAGAAGATGCATATACATTGTATTTGAAGAGAAAAGTAAACAGAATAGGAAAAAATGGCATAATATAACAAAAAAAGAATTTGAAGCTCTGATAGATCTCCAGACGGATCCCACTATCATGATACGACCAGCTGATAAAGGTGGAAAGTTGTCATTATGAGTAGAGAAGACTATGATGCAAAGATGCATGACCTATTAAAAGACACTAAGTTCTATAAATTGATTTCCCCTTCACAAATGAGACGAATGATAGAGAAAGTACATAGTGAACTTAAAAATTTTAAAAGTTTGGGCCTTATAGGTGATGACCTTCTAAAGTATTTAATACAAAATCCTCTCACTCATAACATCCAAGGATTACCGAAGTTACATAAATGTAAGGTAAATCCCCCTGTGAAACCAATCGTAGCAGGAAGGGATTGGTATGCAGAATCTATTTCCATATTTTTTGATAAAAATCTTTGAAATTTGAGTAAGCCAGAATATATTTTAAGAGATACTGAACATTTTATTAGAGATCTGTATGAGTTTTCCCGGAAGGGAGAAATGACTGAACTTACTTTGTTTGTTACACTTGATGTAATTTCTCTTTTCACAGTAATGCTGAAGAAGCTTGGAATCAATAGTTTCACAGAGTTACTAGAAAAAGATGGAAATTACATGAGAGAAAGGATACAGCTAATACAGATCTTATTGAAACTAGTGCTTGTGAATAACATCTTTATGTTTAGGAACAGAATATACTGGCAGTGCAATGGTGTTGCAATGGGCACATCATGTGCCAACAGTTATGCGAATGCGGTGATGTCAGCATGGGAGGTAGAGAATGTGGAAAGGGGTCCCTATAAACAGCACATACTGTTTTTTCGAAGGTTTGTAGATGACCTCTTTCTGTTATGGAAGGGGTTAGTAGAACAATTATTGGATTTTGTGGAATGGATTAATAATTCAACACCATTCCTTAAATTTACATTGACTTGGTCTTGCTCTGAGATGAATTTCATGGATGTCAGTATAGTGAGAGGAGAGGAAGGGGAATTAAGTACAAAAATTTACAGGAAAGAATGTCATGCCAATAAATTGCTAAGGAAAGATAGTATGCATCCCAATTATGTGTTTAGAAATGTTGCACATAATCAGTTGTATAGGGTGTCAAGGCTTAATGTCAAACAGAATGACTAAACAACAAGCAGAAGTAGTAAGTACAGAGTTGGTGGAAAGGGGATACAATAAGGATGAAGTATATAGTAATATGATCGAGATAGAAAAATTAAAGGGCACGAGAGCAAAGCCCTATTTTTCAGAACCTCGTGAAAACTCTGGGGCTAATAAAATATATAATAGTAAGCTTAGAATGTGTGTTAGTTATTCAAGAGACATAAGAAGATATACCAATATTATTAACACTCATTGGAATCTCTTGACCACAGATAGGCAAGTGAGTAAGTTTTTGGACCCACATCCTCAGTTTATGTTTAAGAACAAAATGTCATTGAAAAGGAGACTGTGTACATCGAGAGATCAGATAGGACATTCGAAAGACAGAGGAACTAAATCCTGTAAGAGATGTCAGTATTGTGAATATATAGATCTAGGAACAGAATTTGAACATCCAGATTCTCATGAGGTCTTTCATTTGAGTGTTTATGCAACTTGTAGTACCCCCATGTGGTATATCTGGCTATGTGCCAGTCATGTAATAAATTCTATGTTGGTAAGACTGATAGATTGCTCAAAGATAGAATAAGAGAGCATATCTATCATATTAAAAAGAAAAGCATATTTAATGCTTTTGCAAAGCATGTGTCTGAGACAAGTGAAAGACATAGTTTTAAATGTATGGTCTTAGGCAGATGTTATAAGAATAAGAGGGGGTGATATCAAAGCTAGAACTGAAGAGTTAAAGGCAAACTGGATTGTGAGGTTGAGGGCTGATAAGTACATAGCTTAAATGACCATGTGCCAATGAGACCCATTTTAAACAATAGACCATTGTGTAGGTGATGTTTTTAAATGTGTTATATGTGTACATATTTTTTCTTCACTTGCATTTGATGGTACATATTTTTAAATGTATACATTCTTTTATATGTTTTTAGAAGCATTTTTCTTTAAATAGTTAAATGGTATTGTCATGCGATTTGTAATAATAGTATAAAATGGGTATTTTAGCAACAATGTGGATACACCTGAAGAAGCATTTAGTGAAAGCGCTTGTGTTAATAAACAGCTGTGTTGGTTAAAGTAACTGAAGCCTTGCCTTTGTTTTTTTCTGCATTTAATGCTAAGTCTGTTTTCATTGTGAGACAGTATTGCTTTGTTTAGAAGATATCTATTAGTGTTTGTACATTGTGGTATAAAATGTAAAAATAAAACCCAAATAATATTGTAGAAGTAAAGCAGTATGCACATTAGTGTTCATGGTAAATGGGGCGCAATAGCCAGGTCATGGAACATTGGAATGGATTCAGGGGGACTCTGGTGCCATATTTTGGTTGCCTGTTCTTCAGTTTGCATTTGAAAGTTGGTATCCCAAATTCCCAGTGGAGTGGGTGGGGCTACATAATTATATATTCAATTTTTATGTTAATCAGCGTACAAATTTGCACCTATTTTGCATGGGCTTTGTCCAGATTTTTGATGTTTCCAGGTTGAAAGGTATAGACCTGATGTGATACTAATGCATTCACGAGCAAGCTGAGAGCTTTAAGCCTGTTATTAGAAAACAACTATATGATAAATAGCTGCTAAATGAAAACAGTAGGACTCCTTGGTAGCTTTGGTTTGCTTCATGGTTCATCCCAGTCCTCCTGCTTTTCATCTGAAAGCCATACATAACTAAGCAGAAAGTGATTATGTATGCTTCACAAATGCTCAATGCCAGAACAGCCCAACAATCCTGGATTAGTTAAATACAGTTTCCTAGCTCATTTTATATTATTTGTACTAGTCTTCTACTTACAAATAAGACCTGTTAGTGCGCACAGTATGTGGCATGGTAATGGGCTGAGATCTAAAACACAAGTACAAACATATGTTCACACACGCAAACATAAACACAAATGCATGCATACATCCCACCCATATAAAGGTGTGCACTCACCTTTATTGGTGAAATACATGATAACGGAAACAAGGGTTTAGCAGAAATGGTCCAGCAGAAATTACTACTGGCTATTTTTTTTTTTTTTTTGAAAAAAAAAAATTGTAGATCCATTGAAGGTGAAAGGGCAAGGATCCAAAAAACTGGTTAATAAAAGTACGGCACTTTACAGAATTGTGGAGTATTTTCTCTTTAATTCCTGTATGTATTTAGGAGAGAGGGTGGCAGCCTTATACATAAGTTTACTGGAGAAACACAGAGCTCACAGAAAAGTGATTTATCTGCTAACTACAACACTTCTCCAGTTAACAGATACATAATAACACTATTCCATGGCAGGAAAGAATGGTGTTTACTCCTCTTTCTCTACAAATTGGTTATGGAAGTAGTCATTTATAGCAACATTTGATATGTCACAGTTTATGTGGACACGTTCTTCTTTCCTACCTTCAGACTATTTGTACTGAGAAATGATTTAACAGCTGCAGTTTAATGCAGGACAATTCCCTGGGTAAAATGATACCACATCCGTTAAATGTATGTTAAAATTATGAACATCAACAAAAGTAGAACTTCTACTGCATTGCGTGCTTTTTATAAATGCTTGCCTGTTTTGAAGGATTTAGTTCCTAGGAATGATGGGATGTTAACAAAAACCAAAACAAAGAAAATATATGAATGTTGCTTTTATAATTAACTAAAGAAGTGTTTTATGTGTTTTATAAACAGCTGATTTTTTGTCTTAGTAGATAAGTGCAGTTTAAACCTAGGTAATGATTTAGTCCTGTGACTAGTAAATGTGTTATTTAAACTCATGAAAAAAGAGTTCTGATGAAGTCCAGATTTTATACAATGAACGCACGTAACTTTAATAAATGTTTTTATTGAATTCACTACCTTGTGAAATTCTTAAGAGTTGGGTTATGTGGCTTGTGGCACTGGTGTGTTTTATTTTAGTATTTGTTTTAAATCTCTTGCCTTTGTTTTCTGGCTGCACCATTTCTAAGACCATGCTGAAAGCTGAAATCATCATATTTTCCAAAATACTGTTATTTGCCTACCAAACATGCTAAAGAAAGAAAATGATAGTTTTGCCAACAAACCATCTATTTATTTAAAAAAGTAGAATAATGAATGGTTGGCCAAGGGAAGACTTTTGAGAACTTTCATACAGAAAGGGTAACAGTTGTTTTTTTTTTTCTAGATATCCAAATGTAACTGCAGTATGAAAATTAACGAGGGCACTGAGTATTTGGAGAAGATGGACAAATGTGAAGTTAGGGTGAGGCAAATGGAGCATCTGCTCAAGGTGCAAAGTGTTAGGTGTTTGGGGGAATGTACTGCAGGAGCTGATCTGTTGGAAGGGAATTAATTTCCATATTGACATTTCTGAATGCCAATACTGAAATACTGCTTTTGTGATCAGGACTGAGGTAATTACTTTCTTCAGCAGTTCATGTGTATTGTAACCTATAGTGTGCAGTTTGGTACAGTATAAAAGAAAAGTACAGATTGTTGGACTTGCTCTGTATATTAAATGTGTTTTGTCATATTTGTGGAGCTTTTCTTCCCGGGCCTCCACTGAAAATGGGTTTCTGACCCAGTGGACTTTCCCAGTCAACAAATGTCAATGAATAATTAAATAAATTATTTAAAGTTTTAAGTAAAAGAAAACATGCTGTGTTGGTTTCATGGTGAAAGTCCACAACTTAGAGACCAATATTCTGGGTTTGATTTTGATACCAGGTTACTGACTGGGATTTAAATGTCCCTTTATTGTAGTTTGTCAAGGATTCACATAAAGTAGATTTTATAAATTTGGTGGTAATTCATTCCCAGAAAGCAATACTAAGGAAAAAATTCATCTTTAAAGAAGAAGAGGTTATTGCTTATTTACCTGTGGATATCTCTGGTTATATCTCTTGTAACACTGACCAGCTTCAAAAAATTCGTAAGCCTACATCCTGGATCAAAACTAGTTCCACGATAAACTCACATCAACTGTAGCACCTAAATGCATGAAAGCAATACTGCCTGACTTTCTCATCTAATATACTGAAGCTGCTTAAACTTGATTCTTCTGTTTTTTGCAACAGAGTATTGTGCACTAGGTCTCAGTGATACACCATATTGTGGCTTCCTTTTCTATGTTTTGAGATCTAGGTTCTGTTTTTTGTGATGTGCTGATTTGTCTAAAATGTATCTCTCTTATAAATGCATTTATTACATGACAGTCCTCATACTCATAATTACAGAGCTAATCACTAGGCATGTTGGCTAGAAGTCAATAAGGAGGCTAGCCCAATCACAACTGCCCCAGGGTACTGTTACCCATAATCAGTGGTACAGCAGGTAGCACACTCACCTTTGGTACAGAAGCCTCTGAGTTCCTTTCCCGCAGCAGAGAGATGGATTGCTGAAACTGTACTGCATTAAAAGTGGGGTGCTATACTCCTGAGTGTATTATCCTCAGGATAGAATATTTCCAATCAGCTTGAATTACTGGTAGCTCTGAATATATAAATCATCCATACCATATGTTGAAAGAGTAGGACTTTTTATTGATTATCACAACATATTTACATTATTTACATGTTATGCATTATTTATAATTTACATTTTCCATTTACAATATAGCTTCATATACTTTAGATATCCCCCACCCTTTTTTCCATATCGAAATACATATCTTCTTCAGAATTTCAGATATCCATTTTCCATTAAATTTCATTTCATTCAGTCTCTCATATTATCCATAAAATATAGAACATTTTTATCAATTTCCTTCACCTCTTTGTCTATTGCCATAATACCGATACTCTAACATATTCATATTTATGTTTTCAATATTATAAAAAAATCTTTCAATATCTTATTTTCACATATTTTCTTCCATAATTCAGTTTAGTATAATTCAGAAAACTATGCTCAGTTGTCTCAGTTTCCCCACAATAATTACACACCCTGTCTTGTAACCTTTTCTAAGAGATGTTAGCCTTAATGGGTAGATAACCACAAAAAATCATTGCAGTCATAAATTTTCTTACACCATCCAAATCTTATTTTAATCACATTTCTTTTTTAATTTTCTAAGTGATTCCATGGCTAAGTATAATACAGTTCATTCATTATATTCAAACACTGTTTCTTTGTTTTTCCTACACTTTCTGTATTCAATTTCTATAAAAAAATGATCTGATAGTCCTTTATATATTCATCTGCATAATTTTCCAAACTTTTCCTTGATCCTATTCTCTCAAAATTCCTTACATTTACCTTTCATTATACCATTTATTAAATTCATATGCTCTTCTTTCAATTCTACCAGAGCTTTATAAAGGTTCTAGGAGACCACATGGACAATTGGATTAATTATTCTGGTTAACCCCTTCTTCTTATTTAAAATACAAAATCCCTTTTACCTCTGCTAATTGGATTTAATCTTGATTCTTTTTGGACTTGTTGGCTGTTGGTGATGCACCCACCAAGAGGAGAAAATGCTGAGAGAAGAAAGGAGCCACTTTTGAGATTTTAAGTATTTTGCTTCAGATTATTTGTTAAGTTTGTATGCATTGCCGCCTACTTTTGAGCATTTTCTGGCTTTTTAGATTGATTCCTGCATTGGTAACTGTATTTAGAACACAACCTAGATCTGATTATTGAATTTCCTGCCTGCACTTATTTTTAAAATCATTTTTTTCTTAAAACTTGCATTTTATCTGTCTCTGGCCTAGCACTCAAGTGTGGGGTCATTTACTGCACTGTTCTAACTTGTTGATACTTGTGAACCTCTGCCTTCCTTAAAAAAAACAAAAAAATCTTGCTTTTTTCCCACTTTTCTGAGATTTAAAAAAGTTCAGTTACAGATTTGCTGTTCTGAGCTGTTTGTAAGCTTCTTGGAGGCCATTGTTTGCTTGGGCTAAAGGGAAGTCTCTGTGTTTATCAGTGGCAGTGATAAACATTGAGCAGCCTGCCTGCCCCTGTGGGAGTGGTTACAGCCTTGAAACTGTAGTTTTATTGGCCATTTTGGGTCAATTCCTAACTCCTTGATCTCCATCTCTTAAAACCCGATTGCCTCATGGTTTTGGCATCTTTTTGGACTTGGCTGTTGGTGAAGCACCCACCAAGAGGAGAAAACGCTGAGAGAAGAGAGGAGCCCCTTTTGAGATTTTAAGTATTTTGCTTCAGATTATTTGTTAAGTTTTTCTGCATTGCCACCTACTTATGAGCATTTTATGGCTAGTTAAACTTGATTTCTGTGTTGATAACTGTATTTAGAACACAACCTATAGCCGATTAGTGAATTTCCTGCCTGCACTTATTTTTAAAATCGTTTTTTCCTAAAACTTGCATTTTATCTGTCTCTGGTCTAGCACTCAAGTGTGGGGTCATTTACTGCACTGTTCTAACTTTTTGATACTTGTGAACCTCTGCTTTACTTACAAAAACAAAAAAAACAAAAAAATCTTGCTTTTTTTCCTACTTTTCTGAGATTTAAAAAAGTTCAGTTACAGATATGGTGTTCTGAACTGTTTGTAAGTTTCTTGGAGGCCATTGTTTGCTTGGGCTAAAGGAAAGTCTCTGTGTTCATCAGTGGCAGTGATAAACATTGAGCAGCCTGCCTGCCCCTGTGGGAGTGGTTACTGCCTTGAAACTGTAGTTTTATTGGCCATTTTGGGTCAATTCCTAACTCTTTAATCTCCCTCTCTTAAAACCAGATTGCCTCATGGTTTTGGCATCTTTTTGAACTTGTTGGCTATTAATGAAGCACCTACCAAGAGGAGAAAATGCTGAGAGAAAAAAGGAGCCACTTTTGAGATTTTAAGTATTTTGCTTCAGATTATTTGTTAAGTTTTTCTGCATTGCCGCCTACTTTTGAGCATTTTCTGGATTGTTAAAGTTGATTTCTGTGTTGGTAACTGTATTTAGAACACAACCTAGAGCTGATTACTGAATTTCCTGCCTGCACTTATTTTTAAAATCATTTTTTTCTTAAAGCTTGCATTTTATCTGTCTCTGGCCTAGCACTCAAGTGTGGGGTCATTTACTGCACTGATCTAACTTGTTGATACTTGTGAACCTCTGCTTTCCTTTAAAAAAAAAAACAAAAAAAAAAAACAATCTTGCTTTTTCCCACTTTTCTGAGATTTAAAAAAGTTCAGTTACAGATTTGCTGTTCTGAACTGTTTGTAAGTTTCTTGGAGGCCATTGTTTGCTTGGGCTAAAGGGAAGTCTCTGTGTTCATCAGTGATAAACATTGTGCAGCCTGCCTGCCCCTGTGGGAGTGGTTACTGCCTTGAAACTGTAGTTTTATTACCATTTTGGGTCAGTTCCTAACTCCTTGATCTCCCGCTCTTAAAACCCTCTTTTGCGTGGTTTTGAGCATAGCGCAACATCGGGCAGCACCGCCTAATTGGGTTTAAACTATTCCTAGCTCCACAAAGTCTGCTCTTCACTTTTTCCCTTAAAACTGCTATATCTCTCAAATTAAACACCATATTCTCATTCTAAGGCCCCTCACTGGTCCAAATAAGTAATTATACAAGTTAGCACTAATAAACCATAAGCACTACTTACTCTTATACTCTCTACGATTACCTTGTCCCCTATTGGTCCGTTTTAATTCAGTTGCCTATATTACTCTAGCATGTCCAAAGGTCAGTCAGTGGTTTCCTCTCCAGTCCAGCTGGTGAATCTGGGAATTTTGAGGCAATGTTACAACTGTCTCATGTACACGGACAACCCTCTCTTCCTCCAAACAGGTTCAAATATATGTGAGAGATGCAACCATATAGCCAAACTGAAGGCTGAGCTCTCTCATCTCAAAACTGGTGTAACCAGTCAGGAGCAGAAGGTAACCTCACACAACACAATTCCAGTATCACATAGTCCCACCACAACAGCGAACCAAACACATAAAAACACAAAAACATACTCGGAGGCTCTAAATAAAAATCTACCTAAGCAACAGAGACCTCCAAAGCAGACATCCAAGCAAACGCTACCCCAAAACAAAACACGTACAACACATAGCACACAAAGTCAGTGTGCCAAGCAGTCACAGCCCATAAGGCTGAATAACACACCTGATACTCTTGTAATAGGTGACTCTATTGTCAGACACACTGATGTCCTGCTCACCAAGCTGAATAAAGAGAAGGTCACAGTGAGCTGCCTGTCACGTGCTAGGATCCACTACATAACGCAAGCACTCAGGTCACTCCAAAGCAAATACAAATATGACTCAGTCATTGTACATGCTGGCATGAATGACCTGAGACGTACCTCCCTCGACTACATGAAAAGAGACATAGAGAAGCTCTCTGATCATGTAGCCCAGGCCGGTATGACACTGACCTTGAGCAGCATCTTACCCTCACCTAAAATGATGCCACAGTATAAAGAAAATGATCGATTTTAACAATTGGCTAAAATTTTGGTGTCATTCAAAGGGGATCCAGTGTCTGTCAGCCTGGGATGACATGCTCGACAAGCCATGTTGCTTCGCTAGGGACGGCTTGCACCTGTCACCCCTGGGCTTTCGGATATTGGCAAAGGCTCTTGCCACCCCCATAGTGCCTTTTTTAGGCAAGGCTCAAAAGTCAAACCCACCTCCATAGACAGCACAAGGAACAAGAAACTAAGGGTAATGCTTCTAAATGCCAGAAGTCTTAACCTCAAGATGCATGCACTTGAAGCTCTCCTCAGTATGGAGAACATCAATATCTGTGCAGTGACAGAAACCTGGTTCAAGGCTCCAGAGAGCACCCCAGCACTACCAGGTTATACCTCATATCATGCTTTTTGGCCCCAAAACCCAGACTGAACCACAAAAGGAGGGGGAGTTTCCATATTTATCAAGGATATCCACACCTCCAGGTTAGTGGCATTGCACGAAGTATCGGAGACCATCCATGTGAAACTGACAGTGGGCAAGACTGCTTTTCAGTTTATAGCATCCTACAGACAACCCTCTCATTGTCAGGAATCCCACTCGGCTTTCCTGTAAACATTGGAGAACATGAAGATCTCTCCGAACACCATTATATTGGGCGACTTCAACTACCCAAACATAGACTGGGAGTATTACTCAAGCCCCACCACCTTAGCCCAAAGGTTCCTGGAATTTATGAACTCAAATGCTATGGAACAACTAGTCACCACTCCCACAAGAGGGGAAAATATACTAGACCTGATCATTACCAACATGGGGACACTATGCTCCATACCAGAAGTATATCCCTCATTGGTAAGATCAGACCATAAATTAATTTCACTGGATATTCACATCCCGACCCCACCCCCAGCCCAGAAAACCACAGTGAAAAACTTCTCAAAAGCAAACTTCACACTTCTCAAAACCAAAGTGGAATCCTTCAAGGCCCCAGGGCTAGTGGAAACTACAGGCCAAACTGCAGAATCCTATATAAATGCATTCTACGGACATCTCCAGGAATGCATGGATCATGCTATCCCAAACAAAATCAAGACCTAATCATCCAAAGGCAGGCATCCAGTCTGGTGGACCCCAGCCATAAATAAACTGTACAAGAGAAGGAGGAAGCTACTACATGATAGAGCAAAATCCCTAAAAGGGAAGGCATCTCTGATCAGTACTAGCAAAAAGTTATGATCCCTCATAAAATCCTCCAAGGCCAGCTTCGAGAGAACAATTGCACAGGACACTAGACAATCATAAGGCTTTTTTCAGTTATTTTAGGAACCTGGGATGCAACTCCCAGACTTGTTCTGAGTTGATTCTAAGTGACAAAAAATACACTGAACCCACAGACATCGCCAATATCCTGGCAGACAGGTTCAGTGCAAACTTCTCCACCCCCTCCCCCCCAAAAGAGCAAGTATCTATCCCAGCAGAGTGCAGCCTCCCAAACATCTCTGATGCTCAGGTGAAGACCGCCCTCTTCAAAGCAAAAAACACTGCTTCCATGGGACCAGATGGTGTCCCGGGTTGCGTCCTACATGAACTCCAAGAAGAACTAATCCCTCAAGTAAAACTGCTGTACAATCTCAGCCTCACTACAGGATATGTGCCCAAAGAATGGCGTACAGCAACAGTGATTCCACTCCACAAAGGTGGCACCTCTGCGGACCCTGAAAACTATCGCCCCATAAGCCTGACTAGCCTAGTCTGCAAGGCTATGGAGAGGATCATCATGGAACTCATAAACAAAAAAATTGGGGACCTACAGACACTAGATCCTACCCAATTTGGCTTTGTCAAGGGCAGATCCTGCCTTTTGAACCTGGTTGACTTCTTCGAAACAGTCACCAAGGCCACAGATGAAGGGAAGGTAGTCCACACAGCTTATCTGGACCTCGCAAAGGCATTTGACACAATACCCCACTCAGGCATCATAGATAAGCTATCCAGCCTAAATATAAACCCCTATGTCACAAGATGGGTCACAAACTGGCTCAATGACAGAACACACAGAGTCAGAGTTGCTGGAGCCATGTCAGACTCGAAACCGGTCACAAGTGGCATCCCACAAGGTTCTGTCCTGGGACCTCTCTTGTTCGGTATTTACTTTTCTGAGGTACAGGCCAACATGGGAGGACTATGGCTCACCAAGTTCGCAGATGGCTGCAAACTGGGCACCATAATTGACTCTCCAGCTGACAGAAACATCCTTCAAAAAGGTCTCGCAGAGACAGATAACTGGTGCCAGAGCCATGGTCTAAAGCTAAATGCCAAAAAGTGTATAGTCATACCCTTTGGCAAAAACAATGTGCCCACTAATTACCACATAGGTGGTAACCCATTAAGTACAGAGAAAGTAATTAGGGATCTGGGGACCCAAGTTGATAGAAATCTCTCCTTTGACAACCACATTGCCAAAGTGGTTAGAAAGACCTTCTACATAGCCCACCTCATCATGAAAGGATTCACATCTAGATCAAGAGAGGTAATCGTGCCCCTTTATTCATCCCTCATCAGGCCCATCATAGAATACAATGGCCCCTTTGGGATGTACCTTACCCAACACCTGCAGCAATTAGAAAGACCCCAAAAGTACCTCACCAGGAGGATCAAGGGACTCAAACAGCTGCCATATGCTGCTCGGTTAAAAAAACTCCAGCTCTACTCAATTGCATACCGCCTACTTCGAGGCGATCTATGCCTGACATATAAAGCTATGTCCAACCCAGAATTAATGGACATGCTCCACCTCAGTAAATCTAAATCCCTTAGAGCCACGCGCTCGAGGGACTTGAACCTCAGCACAGAAATAAATAGAACATGCTGGAGAGACAGATTCATAACCCAGAGGCTCCCTTTGCTCTGGAATAGAATTCCAATTCATGTTAGGCAGAGCACCTCAATGACTCTCTTCAAGAAGAATCTTGATGAGTGGATGGGGGACTGTAGGTTTGTCCCGGGGATTACTTCCGTGTCACTATTAGACAGAGGCACAGTAAACTAAACTTTAAAAAGGGCACAGTATACTCAAATCAGGAGGTGGCGTAAGCCAAACACAATCGGGCTAGGCTTATAAATGCCCCAGGGCAGATAGCCTAGTATGAACCTATGAACCATATAAATGAGAATACAATAGACATTAACTGTTTCTCATGATTTGACGGAATAAAATATGCACTTGCTAAATAAGCAATTTTACCCAAAATAATTGAATTTATCAAAGATACTTTATTTTAAATGCATTTTCTATATACTTCCTAATTACTTCAAATATTTTTTCTTGTGCAACCTCTCTTTCTCCTTTAGCATTCTTTATTTGCGTTTGCAATCTTATTCAAATACAAAGCCTCCTCTTCTTTTTCCCCTTGTAAGAAATGTCTTTTATATATAAAATTCTTAATCCTCTCCTGATTAATTTCATATATTTTCTTCTCTTTTTTGTAAAAATATATCTTACATCTTACCACCTCTCTAAATACTTTGACTCAGCTGCCTATACTTTACTTTTTATTTCCTTCTCCTTACAACATGACATTTCAAAAAGCACCTTTTATATTTTCCTTAAAAAGGATCTGCTATCTTGTCCAATTTTCATAGAAAATGTTCCTATTTATATGATCTTTCCATACTCGATTAATATCTCCTTTGTCTTCCTCATCTAATTCTTTTTCATTAAATATCTTAATACCTGTACCTCTTCTTGTCTCCTTCCTTTTTCTGTACTTCTCCTATATAGATAAGTGGTCCAAGAAGTCTGTTACCTTTAGTCCTTCAAGCACAAATTTCACACTAGATATTATGAACTAATCAATTTTCATTTTTATATCTTTTATTTTATGTCCAGTGAATGTTATCCATACATATACTTTTCCCCTTTTCATTATTTCAGATATGAACGCATCACATCCACTTTTCTTTCTTTTAAGTCATAATTAAAATCAACCACTATTATCTCCATATTCACTCCTGCATAATTAATTTTTTTTAATTATTTATATCTCTATGACATATGCATATATTGCATTAATTCTATACACGTCTTTTTCCCACCTTACATTCATCATCGCTATTCTCCATAATTCTATTGTAGTATAATGTAAAACATTTATTGTTTCATAGCATAATGCACTTATTCCAGAATATTTATCCTTTCCCATATTCCAAACAATATTAACAGCCCACAACTGTTTTATTTGTATACTTTGTTCTTCTTTTAATACTTTTGTATCTTCTAAAAAATTATATGCATATCAAGGCATGCACACCATTCTAAGACACTGATTATTCTTTTAATACTATTTGTACTACTAAGATTTATAGCTACAATTTTCAGCCTTCTTCTTATATAATTTTATTATCCTCTTCCACTTCCACACTTTACCTTTTTATTTTCCTGCACAATTGCATTTTTAATCTTCATTTTTCTATCTTTCTCCCTTTTTCCTATAGATTTTTTTTCCTTTAACCATTCTTCCATTTATATTTTCCTGGACTAATTCTTCCCCTTCATTATTGTTAATTTTTTCCTCTATTATTTTTTCTTTATTATTTTTTTGTACTGTAATCTATACTTCATGCTCCTCTTTTACATTTCTTTTTTATATTATAGACATTCCTGCATCTGCTCTTGCTCTTTGATGTCTATCTTTTCTTCACAATCTACTCGTACATGTACATTCTGCTCACACTTTTTATATATCATATTTCTTAGCTTCATGCCCTAGTTTACCAAAAATTAAACATTTTCTTTTGTTACAATTACTGATCAAATTATAGTCTCTTCCACAAAAAAGCATGTTTCTGTTTATCTGCAATATTTATCAAGGCCTCTGTTACCTTCTACTTTTATTATAATCAGAACATGTATGACTTTTTCATTTTCAAAATTACACCAAATTCCCATCCTCCAGGCCATAAACCTCTTTTATAGATTGTTGTAATGTCCATAACTTCTTTACATAACGTCTTTAAATAGTCTTTTCTTACATTTCTTTCTCAACTCGTGTGAAATTGCACAAAAACCCTCTTTTTTGTTTTTCTATTAAATGTATGTACCACATATGAGTTCCAAGGATTATACTCTTCCTTAATCTCAAGTTGCTCTAAAAATGTTTCCATGTACTGTTGTGTTTCAAATAAAATGTCATAATACATTTCTTTATTAATATGTTGTTAGGTGAAGTACCCAATATTGCAATCACTGTGTCCCAAACCTCATACCTTTCCAGCCCTTTTTCCTTTTTGCTGCTCAGTCTTACCATGAATTTCTTTCTAGCCATCTCTCTTCTTACTTCTTCCACTCATTTCTCTCCTTCTCTCACTGTCTGTGCACATAACTTTTTTTTCTATTCCCTCTCTCACCTCTTCTTCCTGTATTTTTTCCATGATTCTGCCCCACAATGTAGCCATTTTGCCCTAAGGTTCACTCTGTTTCATCATATCTTTCAGTAAAACGTCCGACAACCCTCCTGATTGGAGGGTTGTAATCCCACACTCCAATTGAGATACTTCAAACAAACCATTCTGAAATAAATACTCAAAGTCTTGTAAAGGTTCAACCACTCAATTACTTATCCCCCTTCAGCTCACCCTTCTCATTTGCTCTCATTGACTTTTCCACACCTCCAACTGCATTCACCACCTCCAACATTTTCTTCTGGGCTCTGCTACACTCACTTAATCCTCTCTCATCTCTAGTTCTATACAACCTTTGCTCACTTCTCTGCAACACACCGTCACCATATTCCTTCCTGCTTCTCCAAGCTGCCTATGCACCTGGACTAAAAGCAGGAAGTGTAACTGAACACAGTGTCCAACATATGAAAAGAGTAGGGGATGCTCCCCGATGCCCTGGAAAAATTGCCACGAGTACTATAAATACCAGCATTTTTCTCCTCTTAAAAGAGGCCATTTGCATAGTGGGATAAAACTAGTGAACAGAGGATAACCTAAATAAATGTACTTTCTCAGAGTCACACTGGAGGCTGACACAATCAAACCTGGAGCTACAGAAATTATGCTGTTAGCAGTACATAGCTTTAATCATTTACACTATCTGCCCACTCATTCTTCACCTCAATGACTGCACTTTGTAGAATGTATCATTTTGGTATTCAACTATATATGACATTAATCATTACCAGTTGAATAACCCAATGTTCTCTTTCATAAAAATTTCTAATTGCTTAGTGCGAGTCCCAGGTAATGAGACTGAATGAAAGAAAATGCAAATATACACATGCTTAGTCCAAGACTGGTGTTTCACAAAGTAGTTTTCTTTCCACATTGAGGGGTTAAGAAGGTACTGGGGCAGATTGTGAATGCTTGATGTATACAAGCCTAATATCATAACTGTAAAATTCCTTGGGGATACTGACAAATGAAAGCCATATTTTGGTAAATATAATAAAAAGTACAAAGCACGCTGTTAAACCACTTAGTAAATGTTCCGTTCCACAAACAGAACAAAAAGTCATAAATGTAGAAAATATATATGAAGTGGAACAAACCAAGCCTCGAGACTGATATCAACGCATAAAAAGTATTTTATTGTACAAAGATAAGCGCTTCCGCATCCAAGCTTCTTCGGATCAAACAATAACTAAGACCATCTATTCTTAATTATATACTAAAAACAATTATTGCAAAAACCAATCACAAGAATCACTTAATTAAGTTCTTAAAGTGATATATAACACATGATAAACTAAAAATTATATATATATGTAAAACCTGTGGGCTTAAGGCCTCATAAACATGCCTTATAACATATATAAAATCTAAATTATATATATATTTAAAATAAATATATAGAGCATAAAGTAATGTTTTAAAAGTACAATTTCATGATGGAATACTCGCTTCCTGTGAAGTTACAAACTTCTACATGTTCGTGTCTAACTTCTAATAAATATAGACATATAAATTGATACTTAGAAAATATATAATATTTATCAAAAAGACAACCAAGATGAATAATAAATGTATATGACGTTAAAAAGCATGCACAAATCACTTTATTTGTCTGTGCTTAGATTTTATGCTTTTTTATAATACCCACTCTTTCGTATAACATACAGAAACACCATTATATAAAAAAGACAGTAACAACAAGGCCATAAACTAGATGAATGCAGAGTACAGGGATATAGATATATAGGTCACTTATAGGGTACATATTGAGAAGCATTTACGATTAACTATAATTAATAACAGTTATGTCCTTTTACGACTCTTTTTTAATTGACTTATATGACAATTTAAAGATACAAAATGACATAGATGACATGATAATAGTGACATTTGATATCCAGTCACTATTTTGAGTAATTTTTCAATTTATACATGACAATGACTGTTAACAGAGTTCATATCCTTTATAATTAGATTTTAAACAAACCCATTTTACTTTTCCTAAACAAATGAATTTTATCACTTGAATAATTTATTCTTAGTTGATGATCAGTTATCTTAGTTGTTGATCGGTGTACAAGTATGTATTATGTGTTCAATTTATGTGCCCTGTGCCAATTCTTATACAAATATGTTTTTGGCACAGTTGGATGGACTTTACACTTACTTTTATTTTTTTTAATTTTGTTGTTTTATTTTTTAGAAGTTTTGTCATACTATAGTTTAGATATATATTTTTTTAGAGGAGATGAATAATTTTTTGAATAATTGTTTTTTACAATGAAAGATGACAAACAAAATTTAATTTTTGATTTAATCAAAATTTAAGTTAAATGGTGGGTTGATAAATTTATATATAAAAAATCATGCTATAAATACTGGTATATTCCGAAATCTTAATATGCATCATTCACTATTATTTAAATTTAATATAACATACAAAATTAATATTAAAGCAAAAAACTAGAGCAAGGCCATCAAAAATAAATTTTAAAAAAAAATAAGTCAAAATTGAACAAAAAATTAAAAAATATTACGTAGGAAGAAGTCTTAAAAAGAAGAAAAAGAAAATTTAAAAAGAAAATGTTAAAAAGAAGTAAAAACTTAAGCTGCCCCATACCAATAATACAAAATGAATTGAAAATACTGAAATGAAGAGACAAACATCTTTGGTTAAGATACCTTTTTTTTTTTAATGGTAGCATTTTACATTTTTTTATAATTTAAAAAAAGAATTGGTCTATTTTGCAGTAGACCCAAATAAAAATCATTGAACAGATCTGTATAAAAAAAAAAAAAAAAATAAAATAAAAAAATTTGAGAGGGCTATTGTTGGGAAGAAAAGGGCAAAAAGTAGAGGAAGAACAACATGGAAAACAACCATGTCAGAACTGCAATTTCTGCATATATATAAGAGTCTATTATATTTTATCATCCAGAAAGAAGAAATTTTCTATAAGCTGACATCTAATGTATGTTATGTAATGTTATATATACATTTAGCTGTTTGCCAGGACCTGCAGGTGGATTTATGGAAAAAAAAATTTTAATTTTTAAAAGATAGAACATAGATACTGCATAAAAAGATAAAAAATAATGCTCTAGATGCATGTAGTCAATGCATAGGAAATGTACATACTTTTAAATTTCAGGTACTACAAGTTATTCCACAACCCATTACCACCCATGATATAAAAATCATACTGAGTATATAGAAAATAATTAATTAATTTAATTAGGGCAGAGCAGGGAGGGGGCTCAATGAGGGAGCAAGCATTAAGCCTATAGCCCCTATTAATAACAAGACAAAAAAGTGATTTGTGCATGCTTTTAACATGTCATATACATTTATATATTCATCTTTGTTTTTTTTTTTTGATAAATATTATATATTTTCTAAGTATCAATTTATATGTATATATTTATTAGAAGTTAGACACAAACATGTAGAAGTTTGTAACTTCACAGGAAGCGAGTATTCCATCATGAAATTGTACTTTTAAAACATTACTTTATGCTCTATATATTTATTTTAAATATATATATATAATTTAGATTTTATATATGTTATAAGGCATGTTTATGAGGCCTTAAGCCCACAGGTTTTACATATATATATATATATAATTTTTAGTTTATCATGTGTTATTATATCACTTTAAGAACTTAATTAAGTGATTCTTGTGATTGGTTTTTGCAATAATTGTTTTTAGTATATAATTAAGAATAGATGGTCTTAGTTATTGTTTGATCTGAAGAAGCTTGGATGCGAAAGCGCTTATCTTTGTACAATAAAAGACTTTTTATGCGTTGATATCAGTATCGAGGCTTGGTTTGTTCCGCTTCATATATATTTTCTATATTTTGGTAAATGTTTATGTTTGTCTAGGCTTAAAATGGATTTTCACCTGACATTTTAGTAAGCACCTATAGAGAAGACAAATATTACTGTAATACCTTGTACATTTGATTGATTGTAATCCTGTGTAATTTACCATAAAATTTAAAATTTTACAATGAAGACGACTAATATGGAAGGCAATATCAGGGAAATTCTGCAAAATCAGTCAGTTGAGAAGCATTAATGCAGGTAATTCTTATTAAAATGGCATAAATATAAGTTTGGTCTTTGCCTTGAAGCACAATAAAAAAGGGTCCAAGATACTTACACAATGGATTACTTTAAAATTTTTGAGAGAGAATAACATGCAGTGCTAATGGTATAATGGTTAAGGTTCCTCACCTCAGAAGCATTTGGTATAGGCTTTGATTCCAAAGACACGTTACTGGTTAGGTTTAAAATGGATCTTCAGGGCAGTTAGCCTGGTATTTACTTATGAACCTAAGGAAGATTTTTCTAACTGAGAGGTAATTTGTTAAAAGTACTGTACCCAGTTAACAAGTCTAAAAAAATTCATCTTTCAAGAAGAAGAGGGTCTTGGTTATTCATCAAGAGTTACTTCCGGTCATTTCTCCTGTAAGCTTGAGCACCTCTAAAAAAAATCCAAAAGCCTACATCCAGTATCAAAACTTATCCCACAAGAACTCACCTCATCAGCTGTATACATGAAAACAGTGTTGACATTACCATTTGACATTTTGTTTTAATATACTGAACCTGCTTAAACTTGATTATTCTAACTTTTTTGTAATGAGTGTGGTGATGTAAACAACAGCAATATTTTTCAATTTGTAGTTCTATATTTTCATATTTTTTCTTTGCAACTAAAAATACAAGTCATGAAATAAGCTGTTTATTTGCCATCTTTGACATATAGAAAGCAGGATGATATCCTGAAGGAGTTTTTTCCTTGTGGCACTGACCAATTGTATAGATAGCAAATTTGTGGTGTGTAGCTCTGACAGTTTCTATGAAAATGCATTACCTTTTTAGCTTCACCAAGATAACTGTTGGATTTTCCTTTGATTTTAATCTCTTTGCCTTATATTTGCATTCTTATTAATTACTATTAACCTGAGAAGGAACACATGGATGAAACTTAGTGATTGCTCTAAAGCTTAAGAGACAGGCCAACATATGCAAATCGCTTTAATCAAATCTCAGTAAGAATCTAATACCAATGCACATGTAAAAGGGATGGTCCGTAGCGGAGGTATAAATAGGATAGGGTGAAAGTGGTGGCTTCACTGGGTTCATGGTATTACAGTGAGTGATCAGTAAATGCTGATAAGGGAGTGCAGTTCTGGCATTCAGAAATGAAAGCTAATGCTACATTTGTAGTCAGAACTAAAACACAGTGTATGGTAATGTAATAGCAATTGTCTTGTTGCAAACTGTTTGCTTCCTTTTCATAGCAATAAGTTTCTTATGCTGCTCAACTTTGAGTTTAGGGGTGTCTACTTGGAGAATTGCAAGGGCACCAGACAACCTAAATATGGTTCTAGTCGGCAGCAGTCTTATTGCTCACTTTTGACTTCTGCATCTACAACTTCAAAGCAGCACAAAGATCTACAGTAGTCACTGCCAAAGCTGCTTTCATAAGAAGGAGACTTTCTATTGACTACTTCCTTCCCTCCCTTGAGTCAGCAAGTCTTTAATATTTCCATTCAGCATATGCTGGACTATAACTTTATGGTTTAGGAGTTTGAGCCCTTGTGATTTTATGTATTTTGCATGGAGTTTTTACTGCAGATAGGGTCATGTTTTTCAATTCTCACGGAATAGAATTGTTCTGTCAGAGATTAAGAATCATCTCCCAGAATAAAGAAGTTGAAACTCCATCTGGACTAAAGACTGTGTGGGTGACATAATTGAATAGTACTCGGTCAGTTTGGACCCAGAATGTGTAGTCATTCTATGAGCTCACCAAGCACGAGGCAGTAAAGTGGTAAGGTGCTGTGCTAGGTAAATGTCTGGCAACAGGAGGAGTGAATAATAATCAGGAAATAGATGTTGCCTTTAGGATGAAGAATTATGACCATAGTGATAGTAAATAGCCAGGGCATATGGTTAAATTAAAAATACATCAACAGTTTTTGTTCCTACTTCTAAACACAGCATAGATTCTTAAATCTTTAGACAGAGTTCCCATTTAAGATAAGGGTGCCAGACTTGTGTAGGGATAGGGACAAGCCTTTGACTGGCTTCCACAGAGCTGTAATTTCTCTCAAGATAAAAGGTCAACTCAAAGTAACAAAGTTACAGAAAATCCTGTTTTTGCCCAAAACGTTTTTTAGACAATTCATTCACTTTGTTGAAGGAAGACATGGGGATAGATCGCCACTGTGGATGATGCTTCTATTAGTAGAATCTAATGCTCACATGCTAAATAGTGAAGATTAAGAAAATAAGGTGGGGGTCATGCCCAGTCTGAACTCAGAAATATTACTGTACTTGCTTACTAATCTTATATTAGCATTAATGATCACAATGTTGACAAGAATGAGTGAATTTAACAGGAACAGTTTGTCCAAATACTGCATTAGTGGACTTCTACCTATTAATGGACTGTCCCCCTTTTTCCAAGGTTATTTTTGACACTTACCTGCTGACCGTCAGTACTGCCACAATTAGACATATGCCCTTTTTATGTGGGAATCATCAGTACCATGGAGACTAAACATCAAGAGGCAGCACATCAAGGCTTCTTCTGTATTTGTGGACATTTTAATAGCCTAACCCAATACACAGAAGGTAGGAAGTTTCCCAAATCAATGTGGGGACTCGTCTTCCTCCAGGAGTACAACCTCTCATGCAGTCTTTAAGTCAGCAGCTAAGTAGTGGCTTGCTAAGCAGTAAGCTCATAGATATCATGTGTCAAAGCTCATGCTTTCCTACCAGCATCATAAAATACCTGAGTCACTGATAAAACTTGCATCACTTGGACCATAATCAGAGCTCCAACTGTCTACACCACGGATGGGTGTATGGCTTGTTCATTAAGTTCTTATAGACATACTATGCTAATGCCCACAAGGGCCTTTAAGCCTAGTGATGCATTTCAAATGTATCCAACTTTGCTGCCATAGAGGTTATCTTTAGGTTATGTGTAAGCTAGAGCATGCAAGGTTAAACATTTCCAGGTGGTCTCTTTCCAGAGGAGACAAAGTGGAGAGACCCCCAGGTGAATTTCTGATTTCACATTTACTAGTCCAGGTTATGTTTGAATAGGGTAGTGCAAGAACTCCATTCGACAGTAATGGGAAGGCTGTTTCAAAGGATGAGAATTCTGAGACCCACTCCTGTCCTCCAACATTTTATATATTAGGCTTAAGGCTGGCCAAAATTCTAGCTTGCCAAGGCACCTTTGCCAAAAGGTTAATGGTAAAGGTTATATTTATGCAGTCATAACTGAAGCCATAGCTTCACCATGCTGAGGGTAGCAGACTTTAACCACCAGACTACTTGATTATGGTCAACCTAGAAACAAGGGACCCAAAGGTCTCAAAAATGAGAACTGCTGGCTCTATTTTTTTCTACCTAGAACCAAGCCTTTTCCTTTGTCAGGGGAGATTCATCATGAATCCAAATGTAATCCCTCCATATGTCAAAATAAATTTGGTCTTAAATCAAAATGTCCTATCCATAACTCATGAACAAGGAGCTAGGGCCAAATTGCTAGTTTCAATGATACTGTAAGGTACTTATGTTACAGCTAACAAAGAAAACTCAAGTCAGAGGCCTTCAGTGTACTGTCTATCCATGTCTAACAGCAGTGCAGTCACTGAAAGTTAAACCTAATATGACAGCAGACTAGTGACTTGAGTGTTGAGTGACATCCTTAAGAGTATTAACCCCAGTACCTTAGAACTTTAACACGTTTTATCCAAACAAATATAAGGAGTGTGCAATACTAAGGGCACACCCCCACATTTTAATATATTAAATTCAAGATCAAAATATCAAGTCAGATTTGTAAGCTCATGTTGACCATTTACAATGCCACAATGTAGCTGCAAAACAGTTACTTGCATAGACAGTATACAAATTCTGAATGTAGATCATGGTGCAGTCAGAACAGCTTTAACATTCCTGCAGGGGAATGGTTCATGCTAAAGCTTGAGAAAGGTACATGCATTTCAATGAAGTGTTTAATCTCCACCTCCATGTACTGTCCCATATGCACAGTAGTCATTTCACTAGTTTCATCATTGTAAACATTTGATGTGAGCTTATGATCTTGGGAGTTTTGATATTCTGATATTTCAAAAGGTAACCCATACACAATTTAGACATTACTATTTTTTGCTCAACTATAAGGGCACATTGTATGCATCTAAATTCCTTTAGCCTAAGAAAAGGAACAGATTTTGACCATACTCTTTATTGGATGGCAAAGTATAGGCAAATACATCTGCTAAGCTTTAACACATTTGATGCTGTAATCAGAGCTCATCTAGGAGAGATGAATTCAGAGCTTGCCTTCACATTAACAGCAGGGAAATTATCAGATAAGCATCTTTTTTATATAGGCTGTGTATTACCTCCAAGGTCTGAACTTGTGTAAAATTTTATTTTTTTTTCAATAATATTTTTTATTGTTTTCCCCATTCATATCACAACATTTCACAAGAGTAAATACAGGTTTTATACAGTTGGTATAAGCATCAATAGCACTTATATCATATTTACACTATTTACAAGAATGCTTTCAACACTTAGTGATATTACAAAAGATACAACCTTCTTTTTTATTTGTATTACCCTTCCTATCAAGTACTACTACATCTTATTGTGGGTTATAATTGTGTATATTATCAATGCAATCCCTATTCGATGATTCATGCAAGTATAATGTTGAAAATTTGTTCCCAAAGTTTCAAACTCATATGTTTTTGGCTATGTTTATTTAATATGTATTTGTGAGCTAATATATGTTTTATTGCTAAAGTCCTAAAGCTGTTCCATGAAAGCATAGATGGTGTTAACCAGTTGGTTGCTATGTAAAGTTTTATTAATAAGAAAATATTTATGAGAATGGATTTCTGTTTTTTTGATAAATTATTTGGCGAGATATGTAAAATCGTAAATTCCCAATTGAGTGTTGACATTTGGTAACCCATTTTTTGAAGCTGTAATTTCAGTGAGTTCCAAAGTTTGAAAACACATTTACAACTCCAGAACATGTGCAGAAGGTCAGCTGTTTCATCTTTACAAAGTGGACACATTTGGGAGTTTTTGGGGTTAAATTTATGTAATCTAAGACGTGTGTAATAAGCATTATTATATATCATGAGTTGGGTAAATGTTAGTTTTTGAAGTGTTGTGGATTTTATAGTTAAATTAATTGCTTGCTCTATTCTATGGTTGTCTATCAATGGTAGTTTATCTCTCCAGTACTTAGATATGAGTATATCATCTTGAAATTTCAGCTCTTTTATTAATTTGTATGAGCAAGATATAAATTTCTTATTTTGTATATGAGTTTGCCATAGTAGGTTACATTTCCTTAGATCATCTTTATTAACCTTAGTATCATTCAAATAACCTATACATAATTCTTTAATCTGTCTTAGAATCGACAGATACACCTTTGGAAGGCCCATCTGAGTTCTTATTTCTTGAGCTGAATAATTTAAATATAGGTGTAAATCTTGTATTGTGATATGAGTTATAAGTGGAAATTTTTTTCAGATCTATTAGCTGATTATTAATTTTCAAGTTAGGGTTTTTGTGAATGGGCTGCAGAGTCATCATAGGTTGAAAAAGACCCATTGTTTTGAATAGGTTCTGTGTTAGTAAAACAGAGTTTTTGAGGGGTTCCATTAAATTATGTGGTTTGATATTTTCACTATTTAAGAAAGGTAGCGCTTTAGGGTTTATATTCAAACTTTGAATATATTTAAAGCTTAGTTTTACCCAATATGGAGACCAACTATTTTCTTGTGAATTGTAATTTGCAATTCTTAGCGTTCTATTTGCATTTATAATCAAGTAATAATATTCAAAATTTGGAAGGTCTAATCCACCTTTACTTTTTGGTGTCAATAGTTTGTCATATGAAATTCTACATTTTTTCGGATCCCAAATGAATCTAGCGAATTCCATGTGAATTTGCTTAAAAAAGTTCTTGGGTATTAGTAACTGTGAAGACATAAAAATGTATAATAATCTAGACAAAATATTCAATTTGATAATTTAAACTTTTGCTAATACTGGTAATTTTAGATGTATCCATCTTTTTAGATCCAGTAGAATGTGGTCCCACTTTTGTTTAATGTTATTAAGATAGAAATTTTTATTATCTGTGGAGAATATAATTCCTAAATATTTAATCCTTTCTTCAGATTTTATTTGACCTATCAGCAGTAAAAGTGAGAAGGGTTTTGGTGATTTTAACGGAAAAATTTTGTTTTTTTTAATATTTATAGGGTTCTAAATATAGGTTAAACAATAAGGGAGATAGAGGGCATCCTTGTCTAGTACCATTTTTAATTTGTATTCTATTAGACCAGCTTTTATTTATATATAGAGCTGTATAAGGATTGTTATATAGTACTTGCAGGGTTAGAACAAATTCTTGAGGAATATTAAAATATGGTAACATTTGTAGTAAAAATTTTATTTTAACTTTATCAAAGGCCTTCTGAGCATCTATAATCAGTGCATATATGTTTAGGTTATATTGATTAGCCTAGGAAATTAGTGTGTGTAATGTTAGTGTACTGTCACTGGTTTGTCTACTTGTTAAGAAACCAGATTGTTCATTTGAGATGATTATATCTGTAATTCTTTTCAGTCTGTTGGCCAGAATAGATGTTAAGATTTTGGTATCTAAATTAAGTAATGATATGGGTCTGTAGTTGTCCGGGTTCTGTAGATCAGTTTTTTCTTTAGGTATGAATATTGTTTTGGATGCAGTAAAGTGAATGTCATTAATTTTATTGTTCATAATATAGTTTAGTGTATGAGCTAAAATTTGTGCCACCACACTATGAAATGTTTTATAGAACTCTGTTGTGAGCCCATCGGGGCCTGGAGATTTATGTGGTTTAAATTTTTTAATTGTAATTATTTCGTCAATGGTTATTGGTTGTATTAATTCTCTTTTCTGTTCCTCATTAATTCTCAGAAAATTAATTATTTGAAGAAAATCTCTACCATTTTAGCTTATGTTTAAGTGTTCTTATTCTCCATATATTTGTGAGTATATGGTTTCAAAAATGCTGATAATATCCTCAGTTTTTGTATAACTTTTGTTTTTGTATAGTATTTCATCAATTTGAGATGGTGTCTTAGACTGATTAATGATTCTTGTTAGCACCCGTGATGGTGTTTGAATATGGTTAGCATAGTTTGCCAGAATTTTAGTTTCTTGAAATGATAGATTTCAATAGATCCTTTCCGTTTGAATGTTATAATTTTTAATTAGATCCTGTTCTAATGATTTACTTTTAGCCTCCAAATGCTGAATTTCTTTAATTTGGATCTTCTTATAATAAGAGGCTTTTTGAAGAAAAACACCTCTTATTTGAGTTTTGATTGTTGCCCATTCAATATCAGGAGGGTGTTTTTGTTTTCCTAAATTGGCTATAGCTACTTTAAGGATGTCTTGAACTTCCTGAATTATATCCCTTTTATTTAAAAGATTAGGGTTTAGCGACCAATTATAACCCCTTATAGGTATGCTACTTTTGATGTTCTTAGTAATGTTCAAGGTTATTTTGGAGTGATCAGATAGAAACCGAGTGTGCACTGATATTGAGGGGTCAAAATTATTCAGCTTTTCTGAAATAAGAAAAAAGTCAATTCTCGACCACATTTTATGACAACTTGAGTAAAATGTAAAGTTATTTGGATTATCTGGGTTGTTACCGTAAGTGAAAAGGTCATATATGTTAAAATCATATTTGAGTTCACTTAATGAAAACACTGCTTATTTGTTATATGCTGCCTGTGGACTTGATTTATCTTTCTTAGGATTTTGATATGCATTCCAGTCTCCTCCAATTATTATGTAATGTTTTTTATAGATTTAAAATAGGATACAATGAGGCAAAAAAAGAGTGTTGGTTATTACAGGGCGCATATAGATTAAGCAGTAAAATAGGTTTATCATAGGTAGGAGTTGATAGGGTTACATAGCACCATCTGTCTTTATCTGTTTTGGATTCCAGAATTTTATCTTGATACTGATCTTTAATGATTATAGCTACTCCTGCACTGTTGGTTCTACCCTCAGAATCTATAATTTCTCTTATCCATTTTTTTCTTTTTATTTCTGACCATTGTTCTGTAGTTAAATGAGTTTCTTGAATTAATATGCAACTTGCTCTCGCCTTCAGAACTACATGTAAAAACAGTTTTTTTTTTTTTTGATGTTTTGGAGCCCTTTAATATTCCATGAATCTATTTCCCACATTCATGAAACTTTCTTTTTTGTAGTGATCTTAAATGTTTGTGTAACTGTGCTGGGTTGCAATTATTTCTAGGAAAAATGATACGAAAGCATTCTTTCATTCCCGTCCCTTCTCTGTGCCTACCCATTATACTCCTGGAACAGGAATTAAACAGGGCCTGTCCCAATTTAGATTCTGTAAATATTTGCACTCTTAGTATATGTATAGCATGAATGTTAGTATTTGAACGGTGAGGAAAATGTAATAGCCCTGAAACATCTACCCTAATTAATACAAAGTCTAACCCCCTCATTCCCTAATAACACTGCTTTAACGACCGTGTCTCCTTATATGAGCTTTGAAATGAGTTGTCCAAAATTGCATAAACTTTTTTAAACCAGACCTGATCTTAATTTAGCACAGGTCACCTCTTTCTAATCTAATTGTTACTAATAATAATTGAACTTTTATCAACTGTTTAACTCATATCTCAAGGTTATTAACTGATTATGTTTATAAAGTCCTAGCTTGACTAGTCTTAGATTTTGTGTGATTCTTCCTCTTCTGTATCATAGACTGCTATCCCTAGTTATTATTTCCTTATTTTATGATGGTATACAAATTGAAAATTATAGGGATCTAAAACTCCTATCTCCCATCAGTTATAATACCCTTGTTTTGTCATATTTTAACCTTGGGTGTTCTCGTATTAACAATAAGAGTCTTAACCTCTCTTCATTTTCCACCCATTCCATACAACAGTTATTTTTAATTACTCTGATGTATCTTATAGTGAACCCTATAAGCATACAATACTGTGTGATTAAGTACCTCCATTTGCACAAACATTTAAGTGGATACCAAAATAGGTATGTAAATTTTCCAATACTGGAAGCAATACTTTCTTTTTATAGATTCTTAGTTTATGCACCCACTTTAGTAATTACTTGTGCTCTTTTCATCTAATAATGTTTACATACAACAAAACATCACTGTTTTGGGATCTCTCTAGTGTAAATATGAATTTGGTAACATTAGAGCTATTTGGTGATAAATTATACCCAAAATACTATCCGCTATGAGACAGTCAGGTTATAAATTTAACATTGCTAGAACATTTTAATTTATTCCACAATACTGATTTCTGTATAATCATATGTAAAAACAGACATTAAGCTGTGATGCTAAGCACCAATTTATAATGCACTGAAACAATAAGTAATTAAGATTGGATACTTTAAATGTATATAAAATGCCAGCATTGTTTCAAAATTGCTTTATATGTGTTTACTTGGCACCCTTATGCATATAATAATTATATTGGCGCATACATTTGACAATGTTAGTAGTGAAGAATTCATCTGTAAATGGTGTTTTTGTTACCAAAAGCAAATTACTTCAGTATTTAACATTTAATTGCTTATTGGTAATGAAGGGATAATGTAGTTGATGCATCTGACATGTTTAACATTGAGAGTGGTTTGGTGTCGAACCTTGTAGGTTTGTGAGTATTTTGGATTGTAGTGTGAATGATTTATTGCATATATAGTTGAATGAAGTCTACAGGAAAAGTTAATAAACATGTCTACTTATGTTAACTAACTGAATAACTGAAATGTTTTTCTTTTATTTACAGTTCCTTCATCTTTTCTGGCTTTCTACACAGCTAAGCCAGTTGCTTAGCTTCGACAGGAGATTTATCTTGTCGGACTTCCGGAAGCACCACCTCCTCAAAGAACCCTCAGAAGCCAGAAATCAGTTTTCAGTTCCTTGCGTGGGAACGCTGAATAGTCCCCAATGCTGCAATCTTTAGCGAGGTTCACGTACCTCGCAGAGCGAGATTTCAGGTCGCGCCACTTTAAAAATAAGGCCTTGAAGCTGGACAAAGTAAATTCAAAGAAAAGTAAGCCTCAACTATTTCCACGACATGAAGCCATGCCAGATCCACCGGAGGGTACACTCAACTGTCCAGGTCGGGAACTTTCTTGAAAACCTTCATAAAGGTAGATTTTGCTTCTTTTGTTAGTGACTGTGTATTTAATCCCCTCCACATAAAATAGAGTATTTGGGTATTACATTTGAAATTTTTGTTTTCTGTCCATCAGAAATTTGCAATAGGGGGATAAGAGCTGTCCAGCTTGTCTAACTTGAAGAGGCAGGTCCTGGGTTAGGAAGATTCTGTTATTATTCCATAGTATAGACCCCCCCATGTTTCTTTGTATTTGTTAGTATTTTGTTAATGTCTTGAAATTTCAGCAGTTTGACATATATTGGTCTTGGTATATAAGAAGTTTGTTTCTCAGGGCTCTGTGCGCTCTCAATTACTATTTGGTGTGCTTTGTTTGGTCGTTTAGTAGTGGTGCAAACACATCAATTATGGAATGGATCAGGTCATTGTGCTGTATATTTTCCAGCATACCTCTGATGATTATATTATTCCTTCTGGATCTTGCTCCGAGGTCTATAATTTTTGCCTGCATGGTTTGTATGTCTGCTTCATGGGATTCCAATTTTTTGGATAGTAGGGCTATTTTTCCCTCATTTTCCACTAGTTTGGCTTCAAAGTTATCCATTCTTTCCAAGATTTGATTAAAGGAAGATCCAAAAGTCTGCAGTTGACTAGACAGATCTTTAATTGCCTCTTGAATAGGTAGTAAAGCTACTTTTATATCATCCATGTTTGCCAGTTGATCTATTTTATTTTTTGTCCCAGATTTTGCAGCATCTTGTTGTTTTGCTGTTTTCTGTTTTGTAGCATTTAAATCTTTTTCCGGTGATAACTCAGAGAGTTTGTTTTTTGTTGTTGTGAAGTCCATCTTTTTATCTTCTTTGGACATTTGGTGAAGATAAAACATCTCAACTTGAAGGTGAATTTGCAGGATGCTTTGAGCACACGGTTTCCTTCCTTTCTCAGTCCGTTAATCCTCTACAATCCTGGTATATTTGAAGTTTCTTTAATTTCTCCTTCTTAGGGTATCTGGAAGTTAATTGTAGTTGCTCAGAGTATTTATTTTAAAAAGGCTCAGGTCTTTCTTCTAGGTTGATTTTTAATCCATAAGTTTTGGAAAGCTATGCAATAGCAGTGTTTACAGAACAGCAGCCATCTTTGAATGAACTTGTGTATAATTTTACACAAAGAACCATCTTATTTTGTATGCAAGAGGATCAAGAGCTGCTGCTGGTTTAAGTATTTACAATGACTCAATCTAGCAAGAGGCATCATATTACCAGTGTTTAGTCTGGCAGGGAATCACAGAATTTCTCCTGCATGCCCCCTTCACTATGAAATGCTGTTAGCAGTAAGGAGTCATTCCCAAATTTGACAAACACAAACTTGGCTGGAGGGAACTAGAGTGCTGGGTTTATACCCCAGTACTGATTTGAGTGGCACCAGGATTAAACCTCAGTGCCAGATTAAGGTACTATACAGCTTCCTCTGCCTGGAAATAGCCATTAGTCAGAGCTGCCAGATGACCATGAATGTTGTACCCTTAGAGAAATCTCAGGCCTCTTCAAAAGGCAGGACATGGACAGAGCAGCAGACATTAGCACTGAAAGAATGCTAATTGAATGAGAGCATATAACATGTACTTCTTACTAAATGCTCAGTTTTCAAAACAATTGCAGCCATCCTTTTTAAAGGATGAAAAAGGATTGTTCTCCATTTCATATTAATGACGACTTGCACCTTGGCCTTTTCATTCCACTACAAATGTTGTATTGATATTAGTAAAGATATTAACTCCTCTTAGCTCAAATGCTCTCTACAGATCACTATACTGTTATGGACCAGGTTATGCTTGAGAGCAAGTAATTTAAAGGCTCAAGCTTCATGTTCACAAGAAAATGTAAGGGGAATTTGAACTAACTAGACCCTAACTTGTTACTTAGTCTAGAGAAAGTAGAATTGAAAGCTTCTGGTGTAGGGAGAATGCCTGGGTACAATATAAAAGACTGGAGAAACACTGTTTAATCCAGGTCCCCAGCCAAAGTGATGATCAGAGCAGTTACTGAATTTTAATAGGCTTGCTGTCTCAGTCCTTGATAAGGCCTATAGATTAAAGTACAAAACCTGCTACATTTTACTATTGGAGGATGATGCCAAAATTGCAACTTCATTAAACCAGACAATACTTAGCCAAGTTGTCCTCATGCCTAGTTGGTATATTCCAGGCAAAGGAGTCCACACCTAGCTCTGAAGAGCAGAAATGTATCCACATTGGCATAACTATGGTAGCAGGATTCAAGTGTAAGCTAAATCAATCATTTCATTTTTAGTAGTGGCTCAGTCACTTCCTCCCATGGATGGATTCCACAATTATGCTCCATGTGGAACATGATTCACAATACCAAAGCAATAACCTGCAAAATCCCTTTCCACTCCAGACAATACCAATTTCAGCTGTACTAAGACCAACCAGTTTAAAGGAATCAGGCATAGCTCAAGCTTGCCTTACCAATTCAGGTGTGTGATACCAGAAGCCTGGCTGTATGTCAGGCCCCCCCATACAAAAAGTTTTAGAACCCATTACTTTCTCCAACACTTACATGGGAAGAAAATACTCCGATTATGCTAGTGGAAACCAAAGATTGTACTCTAACCTTTGTTCGCCACCACAGATTGTACCCTAACCTTTATGTTCATCACCACAGATTGGGGTATGCAAGATATGGGTCACTAAAAAAGTATTTGCAGTGACAAGCTCACCTTACAGCTGGCAACTATAAGCCTACAGGTTTCACAACATACGATGGCAGCCCTCTAGTAGGAGAGGGCAACTCAAAATCTGTTGCATCATAGCTCATCCCTATAAGCTATTGACATAAATGTTTACCCATCTTCTTCAACCTTTTGATTTATTTGCACTATGTTCATTCAAACCAAGGCTCGGAACATTCCTCCTGCAGTACACAACTGCTTATTAGTACACAACTGCTTATTAGTACACAACTGCTTATTAGTACACAACTGCTTATTCCTTTTAGTAAACGCTCAATGTAGACAAGTCACTCAAATCTACCAAGTCAGTTTTTCATGAGCACAATGACAACCCAGTGTAAGCCACAACTCAAAATGCCAGTTGAGTTAGCAGCTGCATTTAGCATATGGTACTGGTAGATGAAGTCATGCCTATAAAGGGAGCTGCAAAACAGATCTTTAGGATCCATTACCATAACTATATGCATTGCTAGTTAACCAATAAAATTCAAAGCAAGCCATCCACAATCTGATAGTATACAAAACTACTTCACATTGAGTTATGTTTTATTTATTGAAATTTGATTACACAGTGGATCAATATGCAGCTTTTATTCTCTCATATATTAGATCTGTCACTTTCTTAAAGGCTTCTTTGGCATCTGTATCTTGCTTCTCTCCAATGAGATCTAGCAGATTTTCAAAGATGATCTGGAATAAAAAAAGACAGTTGGTCAAAGTGAAAAATGTAAAGCCACCATCTAGTCTGGGGATCACACTGGGGATAAACTTCTAGCTTGTGTACAAGAGATAACATACCACATTTGGGGTAAAGAAGCATCCCTCCTGGAGGGAGACCAACCACAGCAATGTTAACATGTAATAAGTTTACAAGGGCCCTTCATAAAACACATGCAGAGTTACAGGTGAATGAAAGAAAAAAAAATTCCAGATATCTTGAAATAATTCTAAAGTAATTTAGTATGCTTAGAATACAAACTTCTGTGCACCAGTACTTCAGTTATGCAATATTTTCCATACATTTATAGCTTGAGGTTTTGCTATAATTTGTAATTTACTATCACATTACATTGAATAGAGATCAGAAAGGCAGTGGTGGCTTAGTATTGCCAAAGCCATAAACCATCTATTCTGAAGGCTGGTAATACATGTTCAGGCTGTGTGCCCTTTTCTATGGACACTAGCAGGCATTACTCCCATATTCAGGAGTCTAGACATCTGCAGAAGAGCTTGCTGTGCAACTACCGTCAACATTTATTCACAGCAATAGAGTAGACTATAGTTTGTAAATAAATCTAGATTGCTGTAGTTGCACAGCAGCACCCCAGTTGGAAATACAAATGTTCTACTCAGTTACAGTAGAAGACGGAAACTAAAGCAACAATAAATGCTTGAGATAAAGGCCTCACCCCCCTCAGTTAACTGAGAACAGAGTTACAGTTTGGAGAGGCAGGTAGGACACAACTGACAGCCTGAGTTCATCTCGTGAGAAGACTCACCATGAGCAAGTTCAGAGGTAATGTGGTGAAGGGTTGATGTGAAGATGAAAGAGAAGCCACAGATGCTTGAAGTAGAGATCCATCATGCAGACTGAGACATCGCAGAATACATAATACAAATGCTGCACCCCAAAGGGCTAGTAATTGTGGAGAGGTTGTGAAAAAAAAAAAAAAAAAAAAAAGTGTCCATAAGGGCCTGGAGCTCAGAAACCCTCAGAGCAGAGGACCCAACAACAAAACAGTCTTCCAGGTACAAGCCCTCTTAAAAGGGTCCTGGTTACAAGCATGGCACCAGACCAGAAACTTTGATTTGGACACCAAGTTTCCTTGCCTCCTGTAAAACCCTGAGCATATCCTCAGAGTTGCCTGAAAGGGATCAAAGCTATTACCTGCAATGTCAGTTGCAGAGGGGACAAGTGGGTATGGTTGAGACCTACTGTACTAAATGAGGAGATCCAGCCAGCCAGTGATGTAACTTGTTAGGATTGCCCCTGGCCAGAAGCATTAAGAGGGAAACTAGTGCTGTCTCAGCCAAAGGAGATCACTTTAACTTTAGGAAGTCTATATGAATTTTCTGCAGGGCTCTTGGAAGCAGAGAAGATGCAAAGCATAAAGAAAAAGGATAAGGCACCCATTTTTCAGGCCAGATGGCATTACTCTGAAACACAAGAAAGGAAGCTGCCTGTTTGGGGAGAGGTGGCAAAGAGATCTACCTGAGGAATACCCCACTGCTGAATATGTCCAGAAACTTCGGATCCATTCATGAGCCTGTGTTTTAGCTCTGATCAGAGCATCTGCCACAACATTGTGCTCTGAAGGAATTGCAGCCTAAGGAGAGCCATTTTCCCAAGCCTGAAGCACCATCCCGCAGAAGATGTTGCCCACTTGTCAACCCCCATCACTGTAATGCATCTGTGTGTACCTACAAAGGTCCAGAAACTACATGCTTTGAAAAGCCTTAAAGGCCAAAGCAGAACATTTATTTTGTTGATATAGTCAGAGGATCGGAAAGACCTTGAACTTTACATGCCCACATCCCATGTCTGAAGCATCTGTGAACAGCTCTTGAGAAGGCACTACAGGCTTAAAGGGCCAGATTGGGTCAAGAGTGAACCACCAAATTCACCACTTAACTGCTTTTTAAGACAGGGAAGGAGAGATCCTAAAGTCAGAGGGTGACTATATTGCAGCCAAACTGACTTGAGGTACCATTGAAGCTTTCGCATACAGTCTGGCTAGAGAAGCATCACAATAGAAGAGGCCATAAAACCCAATGTCTGAAGTAACTCTGGCTGGCATGGCCATCAGGGGAAGACAAAGAAAGCTGCCAACAAAACCTTTGGAGGCAGAGGCCAACATTGGCACCTTCTTAATTCTGCAACACAGATACACATGAGGGAGTCAAGATGGACTTTTGGAAGTTAATAAACCCCAGACAATCTGGGAGAGATGCCTGAAGAGATTGACTAGGGATATGAAGACAAGCATATTTCAAGGAAATCAGAAAAAAAGAGGAAACATCTGAAAGGTATCAAAGTTGAGCCAGGAGAGATCCAGATCCCAAATAGCTCTGGAAGTGCCCTCCTTTCAAGGAACCAGAACATCCTGGAATAAAAAAAAGGATTCCCACTTGGGAAGGTGGACAGGCTGAATTGGTCCCTTCATTCTACAGGGACCCTAGAACAAGTTGCCCTAGAGGTTGAGGAATACATAGAAAAGGGAAAGTGCCATACCCATGAAGTAACCCTGATGGAGGATAAAAGAACCCAAGACTCTGAAGTGATAAAATACCAATTTGGAAGTCAGAAGGGAAAGAGCTCCTGGTCTAAAGTTAGCGTGCAAATTATCAAAGAGGCAGGCTTAGATGAGGCTTGAGCCAGAGGAAGCCAAGAAGCCTTAGCAAAGTAGGCCCCCATCCCACCCTTAAGACCTGGCAGGGTTGCTTGTGAACAAAAGCAGATCTAGAATTCATCTGGAACTTTGTTACATGAGAAAAATTTAAAGGTCTTAAAAGTTTTGCCTTTGCTGGAGACCAAGTCAGCAGCAGCAGTCCCAAAAAGATTATCCAAAGAAACATGGAACAACTTGGCCTGAAGTTCCTAAGGAAGAGAATGGACATGAACACTGCATGATGAATGACAAAAATGGCTTTGAAGCAGAACCCCCCAAAAAATACAAGAATCGGGGAGGGCAGAGACGATAGCCATCAAGGCCAGAGCATACCTGGTCATGTGGGTCTGATAACTAATAGCCCTAAAGACCAGAGTAAAAGCAGTGCAAACTTTGCCAATCCTCTTCATTGCCAATCCTCTCCATTGTCCAGATACATGTAATTAAAATCTTCAAGAACCTTATAGAACCCCCCCAGGCTTCTTAGGAGCAGGAGGCTAAAAATCAGATGACTTGGATGCAGCAGTGAAAGTAACCAACAAGGCAGCCAACACAGGAGGAAATACAGATAGTTTAGGAGTATCCACCTGAAGCAACTGTTCTCCGAATACAAGACACTTATGAATCTTATTTAAAGTATTCCATCCTAGCAATAGTGCCCCAATGACAATTCCTTGAAAAGCTCATTAGAACCATGAGCTAAAGGTGAAAGCAATGGTGAGGATTAGGACAAAGACCCCTTACTACAGGGAATCCATAGAACAAAGGCCCCTCACTACAGGGAATCCTTATCTGAAGGTTTTGGTTCTCTAAAATCATTCAGAAGGGGTCAGGAGGTAAAGGAGTGGGGACCAAAATCCCTAAGTGCCATTAAGGCAAAGAACAATCCCTGAATAAACTCCTGCAATTTCCCTTGGAGGGTTGTTCAAAGGGCATGAGAGAAGAGGACAGCAGCCCTACAAATAGAGGTTCCAACTCAAGTGACATTTGAGAAGGGAACCCAGAATGTCATCCCTAATATCAGTGCAATCCCTCTATGAACCTCCAAGAGGAAACCATGGTTCACCTTTATGTCCAGAGCAGATGCCTGCAAAGCCTCAGAGGATGTGTCAAAAGGATGGACCTATGCCAGCCTCTTGACAGGGTCACAGCAGAGGAATAGAGTCCGGCTAAGACTTCTTGGCCTTCTTACCTAGTGGGGGTATCTTGGGGTTAAAGTATTCTGCCATTGTACCCTGGGCCAACTGTCTAAGCAGCTGGTTTAAGATAAGTAGCCAGCAGAGAAAAATGCCTTCTGAGTGTCTTGGGCACAAATGCCTTACAGATGCTACAAGAGGTATAGTTTTGGGCACGAATGCCTTACAGATGCTACAAGAGGTATAGTTGTGGAAAGCACCCAGACACTGCTCATGATGATCCTTTGCCTAACACTGACATTTTCCCCTGTTAGAGGGGATGTAGGCAGGGGTGGCTCGTGCTATCAGTGTGCAGGACTGCAGCCATCCCACCTAGAAATAAAGTGAAACAAACTAAAAAATAAAATCTTTTAAGTACCGGAACTGCCGCACCATGCATAGTCACACAGACTGCCCCACAGATGCCCAGGAATCTGTGCATAATGACAGCCTGAGTCAACAGTCCAGATGCAGAGCAGGTATTTTCTGCCGTGCAGATGCCCAAGATGTCATGAGTAGATGACAGAACAGAGGAGCTCTGGACTGCTTGAGCCACAGACAGGACCAATCAGGAGAGGGGTAAGCAGGGATTTGAGTGCAGGAGCAATCAGGAGTGAGGTAAGTTGAGATCTAAGCTCTTGCAGGGAAGTGTTACGTCGAGGATGGGTTTGCTGCTTTGAGACAATGGAGTTGGACCTGGTTTACTGCTTCTGGACCCATTTATGGGTAATGGAGTGTGTGTGTAATGACCTTAACACAGTGGTGGGTAGAAATACTCAGGCTTGAAACCTGTACCTTAGATGCAGGTGGCAAGGTGTTCCCCATAAAATCTGTGGTTTCTGCATCTTCATATTTCCTTGCAAAGATTTGTAGTGCAGTGGTGCACTGATAGCATTGTTGCCCAACAGCTACAGGTTCTCTGGTTTGATTCTTGGCTGGGGTGCCTTCTGTATGGAGTCTGCATGTCCTCCCATCCCTTACAAAGATGTGTCTGGAGTGTTTCTCCCTGCTCTGCTGAAATTTGGCTTTATTTTGTCCCAAGTCGGACTAGTTCCATTATAACAGGCATTTGAGTTTCAGACTTCATATTCTTCAGAAAGTACATGGTAAAACAAAACCTTTTATTCTAGCAATTACCCAAGTTTATAACACGGATATTTGAAATTTGCCCATATTTTTGGGACTGTATTCCTCATTATTGGCTTTGTCCAGGTATTTTGTGCCAAGGCTGAAAGCTATGGTGAGAACGGAACTCACTAAATAGTAGCCATTCAAGTTTGTCTTCCTCTTTTTCAGCTGATTTGGCATAGTGGTATGTTACCGTTTTGCACAGGTCCCCTAGGTTCAAGATGTGGCAGTGAAATGTATGGTGGTAACAGCATTCTAGCAACTTTCCAACATTATACAAGCAATGTTTAAAATGTGTTCCTGGTTTTTGACCTTTTGTCCCCCCCCTCAATAAATTTTGGCTTTTTCCAGATATCTTGTGCTGCAAAGTTCAGAGATACAGCTGAGTGTCGAGTAGATTTTAAAAGGAGCCGAGAGCTGCAGGGGAAGAAAAGTTTAGTGCTGCTTATGCCAAGTCTGCTTGCATTGTTAATAATACAACAGGTAGTGTACTTGCTTTTGATGCAGAAGGCTGTGGGTTCTACTCCCACAGTAGGTAGATGCATTGCTGATACTGTACTGTGTTGTAAAGGGGGTGGATCCTGCAGTCCTTTTTGGCAAAGATACTAGGTAACTATGAACCTGTTATCAGTTTGCTATGCATTCCCTACTGCGGTATTACTAGCTTATTTTTTTAATGCATGGAACATAGGCAATTTATTCTTCAAGGGCAACAGGCACTTATTTGTAGATGAAACAATGACAAAGTTGTTTGCTAGCAGTAACCTCTATTAGATTTCTTTAATGTGGATTTTTCTACTTCAGAGTTTGTGCATATTTACTGATACTGGTGGACTATAGAAAGTTCGGTAGACGTTTTATGATGGAAATGTTCTGAATTGGGAAGTTGTCTTTGGTGCATGGATTTTCATTGTTTACTGGAAAAATGTTCAAAAACAATAAATTTAAAATGCTCACAACTGTACTGTATTGTACAAGGAATATAATGTAATACAGTCAGGAAGGTGCATCAAAGAACATGTGCATGTTTAATGTTCAAGGGGCCTATGATTTTGAAAACAGCATCTGGCACTGGCAAAATGTATTTTCTTTGAATGCGGGTTTCAATGAATGAGAGTTTCAAGGGCAGAGTTTTAATGCCAAGTCTATTTTCATTGTGAGACTGTATTGCTTTGTTTAACCGCTATTAGGGTTTGTGCTGTAAAATGCAAAATAAAACTTAAAATCGCAGAAGTAAAGCAGTATGCACATTAGTGTTTATGGTAAATGGGGCAAAATAACCAAGGAATAGGATGGTGGAATGGTTGCAGGGGAGGCTCCATTCGACCATGATTTTGTGGGGGGGAGGCAGGGTAGCAAACTCAGAGCCCCAGTTGAACTAAATCAGTTGTCCATATTTTTGGACAATGGATAGATATTTGCTTCTTATTTTTGGTGTGTTCCTCAAAATGTGTGGTTTTCTAGCAAATCATTTAGGAATGAAGTCACTAAGTGACAGACATTGAGTTTGACGTCATAACCTTCAGAAGAATGCATGTTAATGCAAGGCCTTTAAGTTTATACAAGAGCAATTTTTAGTAGTGTTTGTTCCCCCAATATATTTGGCCTTGTCCAGATTTCCTGCATTAAGAGGTTGAGAGGTACATGCAAATCGCATTGTAGAATTAGAATATCCAAACCTTTCAATTGTCCCCAATTTTGGCTCAAAATCTTGCTCTCCCCTAATAATCACTCCTCAAAATGGCAATTTTGGAAGAAAATGTGGAGGGTTTACAATTATATATAACTGTAATGATCAGAGTTAGATTACTTTTATTTCAGAAATGCATGTAGATGCTCTTTATTTTGTTAGCTGCTCAAGTTAACAGTTCTATTAAAAAGGTGTCCTTTTTTGACAGGTTCCCAGCTGTATTGTGTGGCAACTTTATATTTTTGCATCACATTTTTGGTCTGTTTTTCATAAACTTGTGGTCGTCTGGCAAATAAGTGGCAAGTCATTAAAAATTGAAGTTAGAAAATAATGGCAGACATTTGAGTTTCAGATTTCATACCCTTCAGAAAATTTGTACTAATACAAGATCTACTACTGTTGTATTATCCAAGTTAATAAGAGCAATATTTAAAAATTGTCCTCATTTTTGGGCTATGTCCCACTTCTAGTTCTATGTATGGCTTTGTCCAGATTTCTTGCTCTGAAGCTGAGAGGTTTGAGTGTCAGAGCCATCACTGTCAGCCAGAGAAATTCAAATTATGACATACTTGTTGCACCCCACTCCCCATTGTAGTGGCTCTGGATGTGTCCAAGGAAGGCAAGGAGCAGTTATGCAGTTTAGTGTGCAGAGTATTCCCCCATCCAAGGTAGACCACAAGTACAACCATGGCTTTTCATCAGTCCTTGATTTTGCAGAATGTTCTTGTTTTCTGTCAGATTTTTATGCTGTTGATTTATGCTTCTTCAGGAAATGCATGCTGTCACTGCCCTGTTTAGGTAGCAATGATTTAATGAGCATCAGGTAAGCTTGTCGGAGATTGTAACATGCAAGTAAGCTTTAATAAGCATACTGTTAAAGAATTACCAGCATTGAAAGCCTTTTCGTTGACATGCAGAGAATATTTACATAGCTAGATAATTTATAAGCCTTGGGTATTTAAATGCATATGACAGTATTTGTAATAAGGACAGGATTACAGTATTTTCAGAAGCTACATTTATTGGAGACTTGGTCATCTTTGCAGGCTTACTCGTAAACTAAACAGAATGCCAGTCATGTGTGGTCAATAACTTGTGCAGGAATCAATTAAGCAATTTATCTTGAGCTTGTTTGCTATTCATTTTTTTACTTTGATAGTGTCTTCCCCATGAAACAAGTAGATAGTTGTGTCAGGCAGGTCTTTTTTTGGATAAGAAACATTTTTACAAGTGGGAGTATTACAGAGATTGCTACTTTCAGCATGTTACTTGGTAATTTTATAAAGCTGAATATAAATAATAATTAGAACTGCAATGCAAGGAGTAGTGGTTTGAGTCGAGTGCTGCTTGTTTTACACTTGATTTTGACTGGCATTCCAGTAATGTATTTAAAAAGTAATTTTTTCATGCCTCACAACCTGTTTCCATCTAGATATTAAGTTGTCATGGAGCCAATGCATTGAAATATTTTCTTCTATACTTTCATTTTGTCTTGGACTCTCGTAATGACTGTTTGGCACCCAGGGCAGCGTATTTAATTAAAGTTCCAGTTGTGGTTTTGAGCATAGCCCCACCCCTTTCTAGTTGGCCCCACCCCCATTGGCCCCACCCATTCAGCTGTCTCCTGCAGCCCTCCTTTAATTTAAAGTCACCAGCCGCCACTGGATGTACGGAATAAAAGATTTTAAAACATAATGGGGCACTTATCTGATGTTGTCAAAATTCAGTACAGCAACAAAAGTGTTCAAGCCAACTGGCAAGTTAGTTATAGTTGGATCTGTATGTCCTGTCTCTTTTATCCCCCATGTTCTGTGCAGGGAACACAATGATACTTACAAAACACAAAGATCTTTTAATCTAATCTACACTGGCTGAGTGACAGGCTGCCCATGGCAGGACATCTGTATCACTGTTGCAGTATCCCTAAAATAAAGGGATAAACCCCGAAAATAAAATAAATACAACTGTTCTTTTACCAATGTAGTTTTTTTTTTTTTTAAACTATTGCTGGATGGATATTAAAGACATGTGTTCTTGTAGCAGGACAAGAGAAAATGTGGATTGTTTCTATACAATAGCAGAAGGACAAGAGAAAATGTGGATTGTTTCTATACAATAGAAAAATAAAACCTATTTCTTTGGCTTCCCTTTGAGAGCCTCTACAAATGGGTTTCACCCATATTTTGGATAGAAGATATTGGTTGGGGTAAATAATTGTAACAGTGAATGTCTATTAAAGTGCATCAACAGCAGACCACCCCTGCAATTTCAACCATTGAGAGAGATTAGTGAAAGTTTGTATGTAGAAACACAAACACTTATAGCTCCCAGTCACTAACATGTTGACCATCAGTGGAAATGTATGGTATGTACAATATTGCAGAGTGGTGAACCTGTGTTATTAGGCTTATAACCCAAAGAATTGAGGAACCTAATCCAAATGCAGATAGCCTCCCCACTTACTGCCCCACATTGAGAAATTTGATTTAAGACTTTTGGCTTAAAATTAGGGCCAATTACGAGTAGAAGGCTCCCTTCCCATACCTTCATAATACATTGTTAAGTCTGTCAGCTTATTCAATAGTAAGGCAGCTTGTTTACATAGGCTTTTAATCACCCATTCTTAAAATGGCTGTTTGTTCAATTGCTTGTAGCTCATGCATTTAACTGAAACAGAATAAGCTTTTCCAGGCAGAACAGCAAGACAGATAGCTTAACAGCCAAGACCTAACAGGTTTTACAGTTGCAAATTGTAGATAATGAACAAGTCAGACTTAGATTTAGTGAGAAACATTTCAAACAAAGTTGTGCGTTAATCCTCCCTGAAAAAGTATTGTACTTCAACTTACCCTAAAGTCCTTCACATCTACTTTTAGCTCAGTAGCATGCTGCTTGGCTAATGGAGCAACGGTCCCTTTTAAAGAATCCACATTGGTCAAGTGTGATACCAAATCATTCAAGGCTGAGAAAACTTTCTTCCCATGGGCTCGAACTTCAGCCAGAGCTGCAATCTCTGCAGCAGAAGTAGTCTCAGCAACAGACTGCAGCTGTGTGAAGTTTTTAAAGTAGCTCACAGTATGAGGATTTTCTTTGAACATTCTGAAGAGAAAAAAAAAAAAAAAAAACACAATATCATATAATTGCATCTTTTCACAGACTACACAATAGCTAGTCAGCATTTTATAGCTACCCATACCAAATTAAAGACAACAATTAGAAAAAGATGCTTATACTCGAGAACAAGCAAACTTCCATAAAACATATGGAATACATTTTAAAAAGATAACTAAGCATACTATGTTATACACAAACACTTAAGTTCCCTAGAAAATAAATTTTCTTACCTGCTTAATACAACAGCACCATTATCCTCAACATCCGCATAGATTTTTTCCCAAACAGCACTAGCAGTCTTGGCATCCTCAGCTGAAAAAGCCATTATACAAAACAGCTTAAATAAAAATATATTAAAATTATCCTTAAAACAAAAACTGCAAGAATTTTTACTGGTCTGTAGTTGCAGGTGTTTATACAAGTGAGACTATTGCCTTTTTCTGTTTGTTAGAACAGCCCAGGCCAATCCACTTTAATTAACACCTTGTAATTGTCTGTGAGCAGGAGAAAGAAAGGGTAACCCTTTCAATGCCAGCATTTCTTATAGCTGTCTATGAATACTAACCCAGTCTGTGCATGGCTGATATATTGTAACATTGTATAGTTTTCAGTTTATAGAGTTACATTGTTACACTCACTTACTCTTAGGCTGTGTAAAATATAAATAAATGTTTCTCATGAACAGACTGTTCAGGAAAGACAAGGCAGGGAGAAAACGGAGTGGACAAGGCAGGGAGAAAAAGGAGTGGGGTAGCAATTTATGTAAAAGAGATATGGGGACTAAGAGGAAGATGAACATAAAACTATGAATGAGGCAAGGGTTTAACCAGAGTTAGGGAATAGGACAATTACCCTGGCAGTTGTGTTAGAGAAAGCAGGACAGATGGCTGGTTGAATCCATTTATTTCCCAGAAGACAGAACGATGGAGAATAATGAGTGAGGAAGGGAATCAAGGACTTGGGTGGGATGAAAAGGGTTAGACTCAAAGGGGAGCAGGATTTGATAATACCAGACCGAAAGATTCTGAACTCCAGGGTAGAGAGGGAGTGGAAGCTGATCGATTTTCTGGGTAACGAAGGGCTCAGTGACATTTTGCAGGGCTGTCCATATAAGATTAAAATTTTGAACATGGTTTTATACAAAGTAGGCAGTGTCAAGGGTGTCTAGTTAAAGCACTGTTAACAAGATTTCCTCATGTCTGTCTGTGTTTTATAAAATGAGAGAAGGTTAAGCATTAAAAGAGAAACCCCTGTGAGGGACTGTAGAACAGTGGATTATGCTGTGATGCAGAGGTGTTCAATGATACATTAGAAGGCCAAAGGCAAATCAGCGGCATAAACAAACTATAGGAATAGGTCAAGAATGACGTAATAATGGCTACGGGAGAGTGTGTGAGGAATAGGCAAAAAGCAAAAAGGAAATAAGGTTATTGTGGCTATAGTGGAATGTGCAGCAATTGCAGTAAGAGACAGGGACTTGAGAAGGCACGATGCAAAAAGACTAACAAAAAGTTTACAAAGCTGGCCAGCGAAGGAAAGACTAAAGATAATGGGAGTTAGCAGAAGGTTCATAGGTAGATACTAGGCTATCTGCCCGAGGGCATTTATAAGCCTAGCCAGAGTGTGTCGGCTTTCGCCACCCCATTGATTAATTAACTGATCCTCTGTCAAGCAGAGCCAATGAAGTGATCCCAGGGGTGTATTTTCTGTTACCCATCCACTCATCAAGGTTTCTCTTAAAGAGTGTTAGTGAGGGGCTCTGCCTAATGTAGTTAGAAATTTTGTTCTAAAGCATGTGGAGTCTCAGTGACAGGAATCTATCCCTCCAGCATGTTCTATTTATTGTTGTGGCAAGGTTTAGCTCACTAGAGTGCGTGGCTCGCAGTGACTTGGATTTCTTTAGGTGGAGCATGTCCATCAATTCTGAGTTGGACATGGCTTTGTAAGTCAGGCAGAGATCACCTCTGAGTAAGTGATATGCCACTGAGTACAGCTGGAGTTTTTTCAGTCGGGCTGCATAGGACATATGTTTGAGGCCAGTAATCCTCTTCGTGAAGTACTTTTGTGGTCTTTCCAGCTGTTGGAAGTGTCTTGTGTGGTACATCCCAAATGGGGCATTGTACTCTATGATGGGTCTGATGAGTGACGAGTAGAGAGGCGCTATGAATTCTTTATTTCTAGATGCAAACCCTTTAGTAAGGGTTTCCTAACTACGCTGGCAATATAATTGTCAAAGGAGAGATTACTATCTACCTGGGTCCCCCAGATCTCTTATTACCTCTTCTGTATTAAGGAGGCTGCCACCTATGTGTAATTCCTGGGTGTTTTGTTTTTGCCAAATGGGATGACTATGCATTTTTTGGCATTTATCTTGAGGCCATGACTTCGACACCAGGTATCCGTCTCAGTAAGTCCCTTTTGGAGTATGTCTGTTTCAGCCTGAGAGTCAATTATGGCTCCCAGTTTGCAGTCATTGGTGAATTTGGTTAGCCATAGTCCTCCTGTGTTTGCCTGTACTTCTGAGAAGTATATGCCGAATAATAGGGGTCCCAGGACCAAGCCTTGCGGGACACCACTTGTGACTGGTTTAGAGTTGGACCTGAAGCCTGCTATTCTTACCATGTGAGTTTTGTCTGTAAGCCAGTTGGAAACCCATCTGATGACTTAGGGGTTTATGTTCAGGCTGGTGAGTTTTTCTGTAATACCGAGTGGGGAATGGTGTTGAAAGCCTTGGTGAGGTCAAGGTAGGCTGTGTGAACCACCTTTACCTCATCTATGGCCTTCGTGACTGTCTCGAGGAAGTCAACCAGGTTTAGTAGGCATGATCTTCCCTTAACAAAGCCGAACTGGGTCAGGTCAAGTATTTGGAGGTTCCCAATGTCTTTGTTAATGAGTTCCATGATGATGCGCTAGATAGCCTTTCAGACAAGGCTAGTCAGGCTTATGGGGCAATAGTTACCAGAGTCAGATGTGGCCACTCCTTTGTGGAGAGGAATAACCATTGCTGTGTGCCATTCTATGGGCACATAACCTGTGGAGAGGCTGCAGTTGAACAGCGTGTTTAGGTGGGGGGTTAGTTCATTCTGTAGTTCGTGCAAGACGCAGCCTGGGACACCATTTGGCCCCATTGACTCTGTGTTTTTGGCTTTTGAAAGGGCTGTTTTCACCTGTGCGTCTGTGATTTCTGGGACACTACACTTTTCCGGTAATGTTGTGGGCACTTTTGGGGGAGAGTGGGGGGTGAAGTTTGCATTGAATCTATCTGCCAGGATCTTGGCAATATCAGTAGGTTCAGTATATTTTGTGCTATTTTGCAATAATTCAGTGCATATCTGCGAGTTGCCACTTAGATTCTTAACATAGCTAAAGAAGGCTTTGTGGTTATCTTTTGAATCCTTGGCTATTTTTTTTTTTTTTTTGAAGCTAGCCTTGGATGATTTTATGAGGGAATGTAGTTTCTTACTGATACTGATCAGGGATGTCTTTCATTCTTGGGATTTCCTTTTTTTCTGAACTAGTTTCCTCCTTCTGTTGTATAGCCTGTTTATGGCAGGGGTCCACCAAACTTTTTCCTTCTCTTAGAGAAGTGAGTCTTGATTTTGCTAGGGATGGCATGATCCATGCATCCTTGTAGCTGCTCATAGAGTGCACTTGAAAGGTTTCTGCATCTTGGGCAGCGTTATCCTTTACCGTCGGGGCTGTGAAACTTATCACCTCTGTCTTAAGTAAGGTGAAGTTTGCTTTAGAAAAGTTTTTTACTGTGGTTTCCTTTGTTGGGAGTGGTGGTGGGGTGTGGACATCCAGAGTGATTAGTTTATGGTCTGATCTAACCAGTGACGGGTTGACCTCCGGTGTGGAACACCTGTCGTCCATGTTGGTGATGACCAGGTCCAATATGCTTTCACCTCTGGTAGGTGAGTTTACCAGCTGATCCAGGGCATTTGCGTTGATGAATTCCAGGAAGCGCTGGTCCTGGGAGTTTGTTCATAGGTTCATAGTTGGTACAAGGCTATCGGCCCAATGGCGTATACAAGCCTAGCCATAACAATTCCCTGGCTATTTCTTCCCACAATATTTAGTTCCATGGACCCCTGTCTAGCATGGTGACTGATGTGATCCCTGGGGTGAATTTACCTGAGTAGTTTTCCCAGTTAATGATAGGGTAATTGAAATCGCCCAATATCAGGGTGTTCGGTAGTACCTTCATGTTTTCCAGTGTCTCCAGAAAGGTGTAGTGGTGGTCCTGGGTCATGGAGAGTGATCTGTAACAAGCCACAATTTGCACTGCAGATTTAGTTGCACATGGACGATCTCAGAGGTATCATGCTGTGCCACTAACCTGGAGGTGTAGGTATCCTTGATGAATATGGATACATCCCCTCCTTTTGTGTTTCGGTCCATGTTCTGTGGCTGAAACGTGTGGTATGAGTTGTAGCCTGGTAGTGCTGGGGTGCTCTCTGGAGCCTTGAACCAGGTTTCAGTTACTGCACAAATGCCAACGTTCTCCATACTGAAGAATGCTTCGAGTGCATGCATTTTGAGATTTAAACTCCTGGCGTTGAATAGCATAGCCCTCAGTTATTTTGTTAATTGTGCTGTTTACGGATAGTGGGTTTGACTTTTGAGCCTTGCCTAAAAAAGGCACTATGGGGGCAGAAAAAGCCTTGGCCAGTATTCGGAAGCCTAGGGGTGACAGGTGCAAGCTGTCTCTTGTGAAGCAATGTGGCTTGTCGAGCATGTCGTCCCAGGCTGACAGACACTGGATCCCCTTTGAATGACACCAGAAGCTTAGCCAATTGTTGAAATTGATCATTTTTTCTTTATACTCAGGTATCATTCTTGGTGACGGCAGAATGCTACTCAGGGTCAGGGTCATACCAGCCTGGACTACATGATCAGAGAGCTCTTGCATGTCTCTTTTCATGTAGTCCAGGGAGGTACGTCTCAGGTCATTTACACCAACATAAACAATGACAGAGTCATATTTGTACTTTCTCTGGAGTGAACTGAGTGCTTGTGTTAAGTGGTGGATTCTGGCTCCCGACAGGCAGCTAACAGTAGCCTTCTGCTTGTCCAGCTGAGTGAGCAGAATGTCAGTGTGCCTGACTATAATGTCACCTATTACTAGTGTGTTAGGTATGTTATTTCGCCTTAAGGGCTCTGACTGTGCGGCACACTATTTTTGTGTTTTATGTGTTGTCTGGCTTGTGACAGGAGGTGCAAGTTGTTTGGGTGTCTGCTTTGGAGGTTTCTGATGCTTTTGCAGGTTTTTGTTTAGAGCCTCCGATTATGATTTTGTGTATTTATGTGTATTTTTTGCCAGTACTGTTTTAGTAGGTCTGTGTGTGGCTGGAGGTGTGCTGCAAGTGTTAACCTTCCCCTCTTGACTGTCTGTTCCAGTCTTGGATGGAGACAGCTTAGCCTCCAGTTTGGCTGTATAATTGCATCTCTCACATATGTTAGTGTTTTGTGGTAGGAGGAGAAGGTTGTCTGTGTACATGAGGTAGTTGTAACATTGCCTCATGATACCCAGATTCAGCAGCTGGACTGAAGAGTACACCTGAAATTGCACTTGATCATGCCTGAATAGAAGGGTGAGCTGCTTAGTTGCTTGGTTGGTGAGGGGTGAATAAAGAGCCTTGCCCTGCTGGGCAATCAGTGTCAGGGTATATTAGTGCTTGCTATTAGGTCTGTGCAAGTGCTGGGCTGTAAGATGCTTTTTGAGTGCTTAGTTTGAGAGTTAGACTAGTTTCAAGGGAAAAACTGAAGAGGAGACTTAGTGGAGCCGGGAATAATTTACCCGTAGCTAACAGGCACTGCCCGATGCGCAAAACATTGCAAACGCAATTTTTATAGTAGGGAAATGAAAAAGATAGAAATTAGCCCAAAATGGCCAATAAACTACTAACTTCTGGGCTGGAAATCCTCCTCCAGGGAAAGATAGGCTGCTCAAAGGTCCCCTTTCTCACAAGTGAACAGAGAAACTTCCTTCTATCCAAGTAAGGTATGGGCAACTCAGAAACTAATATCACAGACCTAAATTCAGCACTAGCCTGAAAACTGGACTATACTAGCTTAGGAAGGTGAGAAATAAGGATTTTTTTTGTTTGTTTTTTTTTTTAAAGATTAGGCAAAAACAGTAAAAAAATACCCTTAAAACAGTTTTAAACGGCTACAAATGATCAGAAAAGGCTATCACACTTTAGTGTGTAGCCTACAACAGTTAAACAAATTATTTAAATATAAAATAACTTTCTAAAAGTGCAGGCAGTAAATTAAGTACAATATGTGAAAAAAACAAGCTTTTAAATCACAATAAACGCTGGAAAATCTGCATTTAGATGGAAAACAGTTAAGTACAGCAAGAAAGTACAGAAAACTGATACTTAATCACTCCAAAGTCTCTCTTCTAAGCTAGAAGGCTTGTTTCAGTTTAAGGCTTTCTAGTGTGACCCAGTAGGTTAGTTACAGGAAAGATGGGAAACAAACGCAGATGTGGTCTTTTAAACCAGAAAGTTGAAAGAGATGGACAAACTGTCCAAATGGTCAATAAACTACAATTTCTGGGCCAAGAACTCACTCCTCTCATGGCAGAAAGGCTACCTAGTGCTTGTCACTCCCACTGATAAGCTAGAAGGCTTTCCTCCAACACAGAAAGGCTTGCCGGGCTCAGAGGCTTAGCAAAAGTCCTGGATACAGCAACTCTGTATCTGGACTAGGCTTGTTACAGAAAAGGTGGGAAACAAGAGCAAGTGTGGCTTTTAAACCAGAAAGTTGAAAGAGATGGAAAAAAGCTGCCCAAATGGCCAATAGCTACAATTTCTGGGCCAGGAACCTCTCCTCTTGTGGTAGATAGGCTACCTAATGCTTCCCACTCCCACTGATAAGCTAGAAGGCTTCCCTTCAACACAGAAAAGCTTGGGAGGCTCAGAAGCTTACAAAGAGTTCTGGATACAGCAAATCTGTACCTTGACTAGACTAGTTACAGGAAAGGTGGGGAACAAGTACAAATGCAGACTTTTAAGCCAGCAAGTTGAAAGAGATGGAAAACTGCCCAAACAGGCAAATAAACTACAATTTCTGGGCCAAAACTCACTCTTCCCATGGAGGCTTGGGGGGCTCAGAAGCTTACAAAGAGTCATGGAAACAGCAAATCTGTACCTGGACTAGACTAATAATAGGAAAGGCAGGAAACAAGTGTAAACACAGGCTTTTAAATCAGAAGGTTGAGAGAGATAGAAAAGCTTCCCAAACGGCCAAAAAAATATAATTTTTGGGCCAGAAACGACTCCTCCTGTGGTAGATAGGTTACCTAGTGCTTACCACTTCCACTGATAAGCTAGAAGGCTTCTCTCCAGCACAGAAGGGCTTGGGGTGCCCAGAAGCTTACCAACAGTCCTGGATACAGCAAATCTTTACCTTGACTACACTAGTTACAGGAAAGGCGGGGACCAAACGCAAAATGGGCTTTTAAACCAGAAAGTAGAAAGAGATGGAAAAACTGCCCAAACGGCCAATGAACTACAATTTCTGGGCCAAAACCCACTCTTTCCATGGTAGATAGGCTACCTAGTATTACCACTCCCACTGATAAGCTAGAAGGCTTCCCTCCAACACAGAAAGGCTTGGGGGGGGGGGGTCAGAAGCTTACCAACAGTCCTGGATACAGCAAGTCTGTATTTGGACTAGACTAGTTACAGGAAAGGCAGGAAACAAGCCTAGAATTTATTTATTTATTTTTTTTTTTACAGAAAAGCAGCTAAAACAGCAGTAAATACAATTCAAATTGCAGTGTAGGCCAGCACACCCAAGGGTGTAGCAACACTACGGCAAATACAGTTCAAATAAATGCTATTAAATTAACAAATGACTAAAAAACAAGTGCAGAAGGCAGTAAATTAGAAGGCTACTAACAAGCAGTAATAAGTGCAGAATAAGAGCAACTGAACAGATAGCACGCAGAACAGCAGCTAAGACAGTTACAGTAAGAGCGCTGAATAAAATATATTATTTATTTATTTATTTATTTATTTATTTTTTGAGGGAGGCAACAGAGCAGGATTAGGAGGCTACTGGGGTTGTCCTTCCCAAATGCTCTCTTTGTACACAGTTGGAGTGCCTGAAGTCAGAATATGATCTCACTGCACTCAGTTGAGTGAGCAAATGAGATGGGTCCAAAAGGAGTATCCAAATACAAATCTACAAGAGGGGCGGGCAATTTCAAAGCCACCATTATTAACACCAAAACAAGAACAGGGAAGGTGGGCGGGGAACTAACTGTAGAGAGACAGCCACAACTTCAGATGAGTTAATATTCAGTGAGAAACAAATAAATAAATTAAATACAGTACTATATGAAAAAGAGCAGACAAAAGTGTACTTAAATTCACTTATACGTCCAGTTGATTTCAGGTAGATCTTAGCCGGCCAAAGCTCAAGGGATCAAAAAGGGGACAGCAGGGCAGTTTTAACTACACAGATAAATGTGGAAGGAAGAGATGGACAAAACTGGCTAAGGTGACCAAAGATGTGAGAGGATCATAGAAGACTGTGAAAAACAGAGGTAGCTAAGGAATACTTTGCTTCAACTTTCAAAAAGGAAAAGAAGGGGACAGTGCAATGCTGGGATTGGAGAAGGCGAGCACAGTGAGGACATTGGACAGACACCAGGATAATGAGGAGGAAGTTTAGAGGGAAGTGATTATCCTCATGGATAACAAAGCACAATGGCCTGTTGGGCTGCATTCAGCCACATATCAGAAAGTGATAAAACCCTTATGGCACCCCAAATGACCTGTGTTTGAGTAGCAGCATGGGTGCTGAATGGACTGTAGCTGAAGGTGTGTCCAGATCCAATTTTATCACTAAGCAACAGCTTTACATAACAGGTGAGTGCTTGTAGATGAAGCCTGAGTGGATATCAGCCAGGACTTTGCTTCCTTTGTACAAGGAGGGTAAAAGTAAAACTGAAGGGGGTGTGGCAAGTCCAAGACTGTTGTTGTGAGATAGGCAATATCAGGAGTTAGGAAAGTGATTTGTGGAGTACTGCAGATGTCTGTCCTTGGACTAGTACAATTCATTGTATCCGAATCAAATAGAGCTGAGGGAGTAACAAGAATGTTAGCCTGACGAAAAAGCACAAGGACCCAATGGCTGCATTGATCCCTTTGCTCATACAGGTTATACCCTTATCGCACCCCAGATGACCTTTGCTTGAGAAGCAGCAGTGAATGAAGAGCAACATTAGCCTCTCTGACAAAGATGCAAAGTTTGCACAATATTTTATTTAATTTTATTGTATTTATTTATTTATTTAGCGTTTGTTTATTGGAAAAGTCTGACTAGGCACGAATCCCATTTTCAGTGGAGGCTCAGGTAGAAAAGCTCAAGCATAGATGGCTCAAATAATAAACTACATAATATTATCACATGAAGTGCACTAGCAAATAGTAGAATCGACATACAGGATAAATAAAGTCAGATCAGAAAAACATACAGTGGATACTGAATAACAATCATAGGATATTGAACACCAAGTAAAATGCAGTCAGTAGTGGTAACCACTGGTAAAGATGTTAAGCACTTCAATATGGGCAAAAGACTAAGAGAAAGGAAACAGATTTTGCAGTGGGGAAGTTAAAGAAAGGAGCTATTGGAGAAGTAACGGGTGCTTTGGCTAACAAAATCAGTGAGGAAAGGAAAGCAGAAAAAGAAGAGCAAGACAAAGCGAATGAAGAAAAGGAAGAGATAATGGGTTGTGTCAGCCCTGTGCAAGCAGGTACCGAGGCAGGAGTTAAGGAGAAATCACTTTAGAGATAGAATATGTGACGACATGGCATTACTCCAATATCTGTAGGAATACTGTTCCAGACCTTGGCTACTGAGTAGGAAATAGGCAGCGACCGATAGATTGTTTCAGTTTACTGATTTCAGTGAGGTGGTCAGATGAGTGAAGAGGGTGACTAGGGACGTGATGGTTAAGAATGGTGCTGGTTGCTGGGCAGGAAGAGGATTTGTGTACCATTTTATCAGCAAGGAGGAGTTGGGTGAACTTGAGGTAGTGAGGTAACTCAAGCCAGTTTAAATGTCTGAGGCAGAGCAGAGGTGGGAGTTGTAAGACTGATAGGCTGCTAATCTAGCTACTTTGTTATAGCAAAGCTCAAGTTTTGATCTTAAGGTGATTTGAATGTTGGTGAAAATGCGTGAGGCATGTAGTAGGGAAGGACGGATATATGTATTGGCTACAGTAACTCTTGAGGATTTGGTAAGGAATCTTTTGAATTTACAGACCATGCCCAGTTTTTGATGTGTTGTTTTTATGCACTTTTGAATATGAAGATGAAATTTCAGTTGATCATCTATTATGACACCAAGTAACTTTGTATGAGGTACAACTTCAGTTTCAGTATCATTGTGAGAGGATATTCTGAAGGTTTCTTTTATGTGTATTTAGGATTTGGGGAGAAATAAGAGCAGTTTTGTTTTATTTTGATTTAGGAAACTAACTGTCACTGAGCCAGTTTTCAATAGAGTTGAAAGCCTGTTGCATGATAGATTGTAACTGGGAAGGACTATTAGATGAGCAAATGCCAGTGGATTCATCTGCATATTGTATAAGTGTAGCTTTTTGCGAGGATGTATATAGATCATTTATAGGTATGTTAAGAAGGAGAGGACCAAGTACGCAGCCTTGTGGGACACTGTATTAAGTGGGAGAAAAGAGGAGTAAGTAGAGAGTCATTTAACTGATTGTAGCTGGTTAGGTAGGCTGGTAGAGAACCAAGTGATTGTCGTACTGGGAAAGCCAAAAGCAGGCAACTTTTGAGAGTAGTTTGACATGTGAGACTGTATCGAAAACTTTAGAGGGATCAAAAAATAGGGAAGAAGCTAAATTATCATCATCTCTGGCTTTAATGACATGGTCCAAAAAGGCAACAAGGGCAGTTGTTGTGCTATGATGTGGGAGAAAGCCGTGCTGGGTAGAGGTTAATAGATTTTCTTGGTGTAAGTACTGTAAAAGTTGTTTATGAATACATTTTGCTAAGGTCTGGGAAACAGGGGTCAAGTTTTCAATTGGTCTGAAGTTTGTTATTTCAGTGGAGTTTCTCCCATAATGAAGAGGAATGATGCAAAAATGATCCAGATAGATGAGACATATGACTTACAAATGGCTCAATTAATCAAGATGGAGATTGGGTAGGCAATAGAAGGGGCGGCATTCTTTAGACATTCAGATGGAGGCTTGTCTACAGAGGGTGATCTGGGCTTAACGTTGTGTAATACATTTTTTATATAGGAAGTAGGGATAGGTTTTACATTGAAAATGGAAATGTCAGAGCTTTGAAGTTTATCAGGAGTGGCAGGATTCTGTAGGGAGATTTTGGTGACGGCAGCTATTGGGTCTATAAAGTGGGAGTTAAATTTAGAAGCAGTTTCTAAGGGTGAGATGTCTATACAAGGGTTAGGAGTACTAGGAGTTACAGGGTGCAATATTTTCTTGATAGTGGACCAAAATTTTGGGTGGTTGAGTTTTTGCTTATTCTGTGGTTTGAAGTAAAATAATTTCTTATCAGCAGTAGCTATTTTTTTTCTAATGTTCTGAATCTGTTTCTTTGTCTATAGGTGAGCTTGGGATTTGTATTTTTGCAAGTTTCACCAGGCTTTGTCTTTTTTTAGGCATTAATTGTCTACTAGAAGTGGATAGCCAGGGTGACTGGATGAATTTCACTCTCTTTTTTTCTTATAGGGGCGAGGCTGTTGAGAATGTCAAGAAATATTGTATTACATTTTAGAACAGCATTATCCAGTGGTAGGGAATAGAGGATGGACCAATTAATGTTATTAAGGATGTTGTTAAAAATATTGGAATTGAAATTTGAGAGGTTACAGCAGTTTTTATAAAGGTGCTGCTTAGTATGGTGATTTGCTTGTCTCTGTGGGATGGAGATTACTGAGGGAGTCTGGGAGGGTTTTTCGAGAGTTGTAAAGGTTTGGAATTTCAGGCTACAATCCAGTCCACAGTAGTCCCAGTATTATTAGCTTTCTTTAAGTTAGTATGGGAAGTTGTGAGTTGTTTGAAACCATGTAGCTTGTTACTACTGGATAGAGTGTTGTTAAGGTTTGTCAGTTAATATTGACATCACCAATAATTATTATTTCATAAGAAATGGAAATAGATACCCAGTGTAGGATGCCTTCCAGAATGGGGTTGTTATTTCCTGGGGGAATATATAGGGGAATTACACATAGTGTTTTATGCTCATTTAAATTTCTGTGACAGACAGGATCTCAGCAGAGACGAATTTAGGTAGAGAAATAGAAGAAGGAGCAATAGAGCTATGGTTAGAAAAATGATTGCTATACCACCACCTTTTTATTTAATCTGTCAGAGCAGATAATAGTATAGCTGGGGGATAATTTCAGAGTCTTTTATTTGTGGTTTGAGCCAAGTTTCTGTGAGAATAATAATGTCTGAGAAGTAAGGAGATATCCAGGAATGAAATTCTGAGACTTTGTTACTGTACTTTGAATATTCATGATTATGATTTTGAAAATGTTAGTAGATGTTGTTAGAGAAGAAAAGGGACTGAGTGGAGAAGTGAAGCAATTTGGACCTGGGTTTGGGTGGACATTGCCACATAATAATATGTTGTTAGCCAAAGCACCCGTTACTTCTCCAATAGCTCCTTTCTTTAACTCCCCCACTGCAAAATCTGTTTCCTTTCTCTTAGTCTTTTGCCCATATTGAAGTGCTTAACATCTTTACCAGTGGTTACCACTACTGACTGCATTTTACTTGGTGTTCAATATTCTATGATTGTTATTCTGTATCCACTGTATGTATTTCTGATCTGACTTTATTTATCCTGTATGTCGATTCTACTATTTGCTAGTGCACTTCATGTGATAATATTATGTAGTTTATTATTTGAGCCATCTATGCTTGAGCTTTTCTACCTGGGTCTCCACTGAAAATGGGATTCGTGCCCAATCAGACTTTTCCAGTAAAGAAATGCTAAAGAAATAAATAAAATAAAAAATAAAATATTGTGCAAACTTTGCATCTTTGTTAGAGAGGCTAATGTTGCTCTTCATTCACTACTGCTTCTCAAGCAAAGCTCATCTGGGGTGCGATAAGGGTATAACCTGTATGAGTAAAGGGGATCAATGCAGCCATTGGGTCCTTGTGCTTTTTCGTCAGGCTAACATTCTTGTTATTCCCTCAGCTCTATTTGATTTGGATACAATGAATTGTACTAGTCCAAGGACAGACATATGCAGTACTCCACAAATTACTTTCCTAACTCCTGATTTTGCCAATCTCACAACAACAGTCTTGGACTTGCCACACCCCCTTCAGTTTTACTTTTACCCTCCTTGTACAAAAGAAGCACAGTCCTGGCTGATATCCCCTCAGGCTTCATCTACAAGCACTCACCTGTTATGTAAAGCTGTTGCCTAGTGATAAAATTGGATCTGGGTCCACATTCAGCTACAGTCCATTCAGCACCCATGCTGTTACTCAAACACAGGTCATCTGGGATGTCATAAGGGTTTTATCCCTATCTGCCATGTGGCTGAATGCAGCCCAACAGACCATTGTGCTTTGTTATCCACTTCCCTCTAAACTTCCTCCTCATTATCCTGGTGTCTGTCCAATGTCCTCACTGTGCTTGCCTCCTCCAATCCCAGCATTGCACTGTCCCCTTGGTTTCCATTTTGAAGGTTGAAGCAAAGTATTCCTTAGCTACCTCTGTTTTTCACAGTCTTCTATGATCCTCTCACATCTTTGGTCACATTAGTCATTTTTCCCCATCTCTTCCTTCCACATTTATCTATGTAGCTAAAACTGCCCTGCTGTCCCCTTTTTGATCCCTTGAGCTTTGGCTGGCTAAGATCTATCTGAAATCATCTGGATGTATAAGTGAATTTATGTACACTTTTGTCTGCTCTTTTTCATATAGTACTGTATTTAATTTATTTATTTGTTTCTCACTGAATATTAACTCAACTGATGTTGTTCTGTGTAGCCGTTGATAGCAGTGGGGGGTAGTTTCACCTCATCACTGACATGCTGTCCTGTCTTATATAAGTGGTGCATTTTGGGTTATCTCTGCTTTATATCTGAGATTTGGCCAGCTAAGATCTACCAGACATCAACTGGATGTACAAGTGAATTTAAGTACACTTTTATCTGCTCTTTTTCATATTGTACTGTATTTTATTTATTTGTTTCTCACTGAATATTAACTCAACTGAAGTTGTGGCTGCATCTCTACAGAGTACTTGTTAGAATTTCTGTATAGCCATTGATAGCAGTGGGGGGTAGTTTCACCTCATCATTGACATTCTGTCCTGCCTTATATTATAGAAATGGTACATTTTGGGTTATCTCTGCTTAATATCTGAGCTTTGGCCGGCTAAGATCTACCTGAAATCAACTGGACATATAAGTGTATTTAAGTACACTTTTATCTGCTCTTTTTCATATTGTACTGTATTTAATTTATTTATTTGTTTCTCACTGAATATTAACTCAACTGAAGTTGTGGCTGCCTCTCTACAGTTAGTTTCCCACCCAACCTCCCTGTTATTGTTTTGGTGTTAATGTTGGTGGCTTTGAAATGGCCCGCCCCTCTTATAGATTTGTGTTTGTATACTCCTTCTGGGCCCATCTCATTTGCTCACTCAACTGAGTGCAGTGAGATCATATTCTGACTTCAGGCCCTCCTACTATGTACAAGGAGAGCATTTGGGAAGGACAACCCCTGTAGCCTCCTAATCCTGCTCTGTTCCCTCCTTCAAAAAAAAAAAAATAAATAAATAAATAAATAAAATATATATTTTATTCAGCTGCTCTTACTGTAACTGTCTTAGTTGCTGTTCTGCGTGCTATCTGTTCAGTTGCTCTTACTCTACACTTATTACTGCTTTTTTGTAGCCTTCTAATTTACTGCCTTCTGCACTTGTGTAGTCATTTGTTAATTTAATTGAATTTATTTGAACTGTATTTGCCGTAGTGTTGCTACACACTCTGGTGCGCTGGCCTGCACTGCAATTTGAATTGTATTTACTGCTGTTTTAGCTGCTTTTTTGTAAAAAAAATAAAAATAAAATAATTCTAAGCTTGTTTCCTGCCTTTCCTGTAACTAGTCTAGTCTAAATACAGACTTGCTGTATCCAGGACTGTTGGTAAGCTTCTGTGCTCCTCAAGCCATTCTGTGTTGGCGGGAAGCCTTCTTGCTTATCACTGGGACTGGTAAGCACTAGGTAGTCTATCTACCATGGGAAGAGTTGGTTTTGGCCCAGAAATTGTAGTTCATTGGCCATTTGGGCAGTTTTCCATCTCATTCTACTTTCTGGTTTAAAAGCCCATTTTGCATTTGGTCCCCTCCTTTCTTGTGACTAGTGTAGTCCATGTACAGATATGCTGTATCCAGGACTGTTGGTAAGCTTCTGAGCCCCCCCAAGCCCTTCTGTGTTGGAGATAAGCCTTCTAGCTTATCAGTGGGAGTGGTAAGCACTAGGTAGCCTATCCTCCATTGGAAGAGTGAGTTTTGGCCCAGAAATTGTTGTTTATTTGGCCATTGGGGCAGTTTTCCATCTCTTTCAGATTGCTGGCTTAAAAGCCTGTGTTTGTACTTGTTCCCCACCTTTCCTGTAACTAGTCTAGTCCAGGTACAGATTTACTGTATCCAGGACACTTTGTAAGCTTCTGAGCCCCCCAAGCTTTTCTGTGTTGGAGGGAAGCCTTCTTGCTTATCAGTGGGAGTGGTAAGCATTAGGTAGCCTATCTACCACAAGAGGAGTTGTTCCTGGCCCAGAAATTGTAGCCATTGGCCGTTTGGGCAGTTTTTTCCATCTCTTTCAACTTTCTGGTTTAAAAGCCACACTTGTGCTTATTTCCCACCTTTCCTGTAATTAGCCTAGTCCAGATAGAGAGTTGCTGTATCCATGACTGTTGGTATGCTTCTGAGCCCCATAAGCCTTTCTGTGTTGGAGGAAAGGCTTCTAGCTTATCAGTGGGAGGTGTAAGCACTAGGTAGCATGTCTACCACGAGAGGAGTGGGTTCTTCACCCAGAAATTGTAGTTTATTGACCATTTGGACAGTTTGTCCATCTCTTTCAACTTTCTGGTTTAAAAGACCACATCTGTGCTTGTTTCCCATCTTTCCTGTAACTAACCTACTGGGTAGCACTGGAAAGCTTTAAACTGAAACAAACTTTCTAGCTTAGAAGAGAGACTTTGGAGTGATTAAGTATCAGTTTTCTGTACTTTCTTGCAGTACTTAACTGTTTTCCGCCTAAACACAGATTTTCCAGCATTTATTGTGATTTAAAAGCTTGATTTTACCCATATTGTACTTAATTGACAGTCTGCACTTTTAAAAAGTTCTTTTTTGTTTAAATAATTTGTTTAACTGTTGTAGGCTACACATTAAAGTGCAATACCCTTTTCTGATCGTTTGTAGTCATTTAAAGCTGTTTTAAGTGTATTATTTACTGTTTTTGTCTTATCTTTTCAAAAAAAGAAAAGTCCTTGTTTCCCGCCTTTCTAAGCTAGTATAGTCCAGCTTTCAGGCTAGTGCTAAATTCAGGGCTGTGATATTAGTTTTCTGAGTTGCCCATACCTTACTTGGATAGAAGGAAGTTTCTCTGTTCACCTGTGAGAAAGTGGATCTTTGAGCAGCCTATCTGTCCCTGGTGTAATGGTTTCAGCCCAGAAGTTAGTAGTTTATTGGCCATTCCAGGCTAATTTCTATCTCTTTCATTTCCCTACTATAAAAACTACATTTGCATGGTTATACACGCTGGGCAGTGCCAGTTAGCTATGGTTAAATTATTCCCAGCTTCGCTACATCTCCACTTCAAATTGTCCCTTGAAACTAGTCTAACTCTCAACCTAAGCACTCAAAAAGCATCCTACAGCCCAGCACTTGCTCAGACCTAATAGCAAGCACTAATATTCCCTGACACTTGATTGCCCAGCAGGGCAAGGCTCTTTATTCACCCCACACCAGCCAAGCAACTGAGCAGCTCACCCTACTATTCAGTCATGACCAAAGGGAAATTTCAGGTGTACTCTCCAGTCCAGCTGGTGAATCTGGGCATCCTAACGCAATCTTACAACTGCCTTATGGTTCCAAAGCTACTTAACTGACAGGTACCAAGCTGTGAAATGGGAAAATTCTCTCTCTCCTCAGCTGCCCATAACTATAAGAGTCCCACAGGATTCTATTTTAGGACCACTACTATTCACAGTCTTCAGAAATGACCTCCATACATCCACACAGCATGCATCTATCATTCAGTATGGAGATGACACTACCTTAATCTGTGCTGCACAAAACATTCCCACCCTCCAGCAAACAACTCAACTAGCATTCTCTGACATTGAAAACTACCTTACCAAAGCCCATCTTATCCTCAAGCCAAAGAAAATGCAGCTTATGATTATAACCAGTTCTAGCAAAAACACTAACAGTCAATTACTATCTACCCTGCAGATGCTACTCCAATTGCTCCAGTGGCACAGGCTAAGCTATTGGGAATAACCATAGACTCCCACCTAAAATTTGATAGTCATCGCAACTTAACTATTAAAAAAGTACATGACAAACTGGGGTCACTCTACCGTATCAAACCATTTCTTACCAACACCACAAGATCAGCCATTGCTCGCTCCCATCTTCTATCCACCCTACTCTATGCATCTCCCATTCTGACTAATCTCAACAAAACTGAACTAAGCAAAATGGAAGCCTGCTGTAAAAGAATTGCCCGCTTTGCTGCAAATTGCTCATATAGAACTCATCATTGTACTGCTCTGACACAGCTCCACTGGCTTGAACTGCCCAACCTCCTAACCTACAGTCAGCTCTGCCTCTGTCATTCTATCTATTACCTCCCCAATAAGTGTCCTGCCCTCAAAAACCTAGTACAACATCACTCAGCCAAAAGGCCTCTTAGATCATCAAGTAAGCTACTACTAAAAGTCACCAACAGCTACAATAGCTTTGGAGATGCACTATATAGTAGTTCAGTGGCTAAAAAATGGAACTCTGTCCCTACTAGCATTCAAAACACATCATCCAAAGCCTCCTTTAAAGACCTCATCAGGCAACATCTCAAGCAAAGTTGGCAGTGCCATGAGTGCTCCCCAGGCTAGTGAAAGCAGATAACATATACATACTAAACCTAGAGTACTTGATAATAATTTTCATTCTTACTCACAAACACTGGCTAATCTACAATGTATGTACTGTACCTGTGTACTATGTATGTATTCTACCTATGTTCCAAATTTCAGCTGTACACCACAAATCTATTAATTACCTTTATTTTTAAAATTAATATTTTTGTGTTTGTTCTCTCCACTGTAACTGTTTCTGTGCCGCATACCACTGTAAAAACATGGCTCTTGTAATTTGTGTGTATATTGATCATGTCTAAATAACTAAATGTGTCTGTAATTTTTCTTTGTGGAGCTTTTCTCCCCAGGCCTCTGCTGAAAAAAGGGCCTTTTCAGCTCAGTCAGAAACCCTCGATTAACAAATGTAAAATAAGTAAATAAATAAAAAAAATGTACACAGACAACCCTCTCCTCCTACCACAAAACACTAACATATGTGAGAGATGCAATTATATAGCCAAACTGGAGGCTAAGCTGTCTCCACCCAAGACTGGAACAGACAGTCAAGAGGGGAAGGTTAACACTTGCACCACACCTCCAGCCACATACAGACCTACTAAAACAGCACTGGCAAAAAATACACATAAATAAAAAAATTATACTCAGAGGCTGTAAATAAAAACCTGCAAAAGCATCAGAGACCTCCAAAGCAGACACCCAAACAACCTGCGCCTCCCGTCACAAACCAGACAACAAATAAAACACAAAATCAGTGTGCCGCACAATCACAGCCCTTTAGACAGAATAACATACCTAACACGCTACTAATAGGTAACATTATAGGCAGGCACACTGACGTTCCACTCACTAGGCTGGACAAGCTGAAGGTTACTGTTAGCTGCCTGTCGGGAGCCAGAATCTGCCACATAACACAAGAACTCAGGTCAATCCAGAACAAGTACAAATATGATTCTGTCATTGTTCATGTTGGTGTGAATGACCTGAGATGTACCTCCCTGTACTACATGAAAAGAGACATGGAAGAGCTCTTTGATCATGTAATCCAGGCTGGTATAACCCTGACCCTGAGTAGCATCCTACCCTCACCAAGAATGATACCTCAGTATAAAGAAAAAATTATCAATTTCAACAATTGGCTAAGCGTCTGGTGTCATTCAAAGGGGATCCAGTGTCTGTCAGCCTGGGATGACATGCTCGACAAGCCACGTTGATTCACAAGAGATGGATTGCACCTGTCACTCCTAGGCTTTCGAATACTGGTCAAGGCTCTTGCTGCTCCCATAGTGCCATTTTTAGGCAAAGCTCAAAAGTCAAACCCACCTCCATAAACAACACAATTAACAAAAAATGGAGGGTTATGCTACTCAACACCAGGAGTTTAAATCTCAAAATGCACGTGCTCAAAGCATTCCTCAGTATGGAGAACATCAACATCTGTGCAGTAACTGAAACCTGGTTCAAGGCTCCAGAGAGCATGCCAGCACTACCGGGCTACAACTCATACCCCATGTTTCGGCCACAGAACACGGACTGAAACACAAAAGGAGGGGGTGTATCCAAATTCATCAAGGATACCTACACCTCCAGGTTAGTGGCACAGCATGATACCTCTGAGATTGTCCATATGCAACTAACATCGGGAAAATCTGCAGTGAAAATTTTGGCTTGCTACAGATCACCCTCAATGACACAGGACCACCACTCCACCTTTCTGGAGATACTGGAAAACATGAAGGTCCTGCCAAATACCCTGATAATAGGCGACTTCAATTACCCTACCATTAACTGGGAAAACTACTCAAGTACAAACTCCCAGGCCCAGCGCTTCCTGGAATTCATCAACTCAAATGTCCTTGATCAGCTGGTAAACTCCCCTACCAGAGGTGAAAACATATTGGACCTGGTCATCACCAACATGGGCAACAGGTGTTCCACACCGGAGGTCAACCCATCACTGGTTAGATCAGACCATAAACTAATCACTCTTGATGTCCACACCCCACCACCACCCCCAAATAAGGAAACCACAGTAAAAAACTTTTCTAAAGCAAACTTCACCTTACTTAAGACAGAGGTGGTAAGTTTCACATCCCCACGCTAAAGAATAATGCTGCCCAAGATGCAGCAACCTTTACAAATGCACTCTGTGAGCACCTACAAGGATGCATGGATTGTGCTATTCCTAGCAAAACCAAGACTCACTCCTTTAAAAGAAGGAAGCCAGTTTGGTGGACCCCTGCCATAAACATGCTATACAAAAGAAGGAGGATACTAGTTCAGAAAAAAATCAAATCCCAAGAAGGAAAGACATCACTGATCAGTAGCAGTAAGAAACTAAGGTCCCTCACAAAATCATCCAAAGCTAACTTCAAAAGAAACATAGCCAAGGATTAAAAAAAAACAAAAAAACACAAAGCCTTCTTTAGCCATGTTGAGAATCTAAGTGGCAACTTGCGGATATGCACTGAACTAGTGCAAAATAGCACAAAATATACTAAATCTACTGATATTGCCAACATCCTGGCAGACAGATTCAGTGCAAACTTCAGCCCTCTCTTACCCCCAAAAGGGCCCACAACAATACCGGAAAAGTGTAGTGTCCTGGAAATCACAGATGCACAGGTTAAAACAGCCCTTTCAAAAGCCAAAAACACAGCATCAATTGGGCCAGATGGTGCCCCAGGCTGCATCTTGCATGAACTACAGAACGAACTAACCCTCTACCCAAACACACAGTTCAACCTCAGCCCCTCCACAGGCTATGTGCCCATAGAATGTCACACAGCAATGGTTATTCCTCTCCTCAAAGAAAGGGCTGCAACTGACCCTGGTAACTATTGCTCCATATGCCTGACTAGCCTGGTCTGCAAGGCTATGGAGTGTAACATCATGGAACTCGTTAACAAAGACATTGGGAACCCCAGTTCAACTTTGTTAAAGGCAGATCATGCCTACTTAACCTGGTTGACCTCTTCGAGACAGTCACCAAGGCCATGGATGAGGGAAAGATGCTTCACACAGCCTACCTTGACCTCGCCAAGGCTTTTGACATTGTAGAATATGAACAGCCAAAGCATGTGTTTAAGGAAATTGAGTACGTGACAATTTGCATGTATTAAGATGTACTTTGTACTGTGAACTCTGAGTGAACTGTGAATAGTGGAAAAGTACTGAAATACAAGAGCCTGCTTAAAGACAGGAAATGTGCCTTATATGGAAGTGTATCCAATTTTCTTTCTCTGCCTAGAGATATAATGATGTGAACTGCTTTATGCCTATGGGTAAATCATTGATTGGTTAATTGTCTTGTATAACGATCTAATTGGTTCATTTTCTATTTTTGTACTGTCAGCAATATTAACAATATATAAGCTTGTGCACTCCTTTGTTCTGGGAGTCTCCCTGGCGCTTTCCATGAGGCTCCCACACGTGTGTACTGAAGTTAATAAATACCACTGAAAGAGAGAAAGAACTGTATTTGTCTTCATTATAAGGTAAAGTGTAACTTAACAATTGGTGCCGTGACTCGGATCTGAATTGAGAACAAGCTGCAGCAGTCAGGAATTAAACAAAATACTGCTAAAAAAAGGGCCTGCGACAGATTTTTCTGTTTCTGCAGAGTTTCTTTCATTTTTCTGCATCTGTCTGCCTTAAAGATTTGGTATTATTAACTATGCAGAAATGACATAATTTCTCTCATTCAATTGTTTTAAGGTAAGTGGCATACATTTCTTTTCTACTATTGATTGTGCAATATGAGTGTGGGTTAAACAAAAAACTGGCAACATAAGAGTGAAAGGAGACATGAGAGTGGGAAAAAGACGTTTACACAACGTCTTAGCTAGACCTGTAAAATACAGTACAGCTTATTGTGTGACAATGGGAGCGAGTGTGGGAACTATAAAAGAGCCAGTAAGAGGTACACCAGCTGGTTATATGTTTTTTCGTGTGTCCCGGGATAGTTGCATGTTTTTAAATCAGTGGATCACCCTTACTAAAAATTATGGTGATCTCGCCTTCCCAGAAAATGGTAGTTTTAATAATAATATTCTGACAAATTTGCAGGGGAAATTGAGAAAAAAGGGAAGAAAAATACCAGGGTTATGCTAGGCAGCTTTTAATGACTGGATGTCAGAAGCAAAAGAAAGGGAAATGGATTCAGTAATTAGTAGTCTTAAAGATAATCAGCAAAAATGGAAATAGCAGTTAAAAGAACTACAACACACTGTGAGTAATTTAGATGTAGCAGATGGTAAGCGATTAAAGGAACCACCCTTTAAAGGCTTGTATCCGGTAAAGGGATTAAATGAACTGCAGATACTTGAATCATCTGAGGATGATAACTCCTGGTTTCCCCCACCCTCTTCTGCTCCACCATAGTATCAGCCCCCACCGGTGCACCCACTGGTTGAGGTAAGAAGTGCAGACTCCACGACTGGGAGTGGAAGTCAGCCAGGAGGTGGGCAAGTTAGCACTGGGAGCAGAGACCAAGCAGAGGGTGGATCGTCTACTAAGTCAGGCGCTGAGGAGAAGGGTAAGCAAGAGAAACTACATGTAATGACTTGTAGTCAGGGGAAAAGGGAGACAAAGGCCCAAATGTATTTTAGATCCTAGCCCCATTACATGAAAAAAGGGAGGCCACATTTACACTGGAGGAAACATTTTGGCCAGTTTCCTGCCATAATAGATGAGAATGATGGCTATTTTGGTCCTGATAAGTTTAACCCTGACTCGGATTCTGAATCATCAGGGGATGACAGAATGTTTCCCTTGAGAGAAGTTCCTAACCCAGCTCATGCTAGAAGTGCGGAAGAACTAGAAACTGTAGTAGTGCCCAGAGCATGGTCAGCATTTGACTTTCAGTCACTCCCACCCATTCGTGCAAACCCAGAAAAGTTCCAGCATGTACTGGCAGGACATATTTGTCTGCAAAACCCTACTATAGAAGTGGTTAGAGCCAGTTCTTCAATACGCCATCCCAGCGGACTTAATGAAATTAATTTGGGACCATGCTAATGTCCTAACCCCAATACCAAAGCACAATACACAAGGAGAGAATGGGTTTGAGACGGTCAGGCAACGTATTGTCAATGCTATCACCGTAATAGTCCCGCCTATTCCTAATTGGTCAAAAATCAAATGAGTCATACAAAAAGAGGATGAGCCTGTATATGAATACCTAAATCGGCTTACTGAAGCCTTTGAGGCTTATTCTGAGTACCCAGAACCCACTGAAGGACAGGCACAGAGAAGATTGTCGGCTAATTTTGTAGATGGGTTAAGCCCTCAGGTGAGGGATAAGTTAAAGGAAGTGTGCTTAAACTGGCCTAGTTTAGGATTACATGAGTTAGTTCAGCAGGTACAATACCTATCTGACCACTTAGCTAAGGAAAAGAAGGATTTACAGGAAAAGCTAGTAAAAGCACAAATTCAAATGTGTAATGCTTTTGGCCAGCTGCCTGGTCAGCGAGGTAGAGGATGAGGACAAGGAAGAGGTGGACGCCAAGGGGCAGGAAATCAAAACAGACAAAACTGGCAGGAAACACAATTGGCCCACCCCAAAATTATAATATTCAGACTGAGTGTTTCAATTGTGGTCAGATGGGCCATTGGCGAAACAAATGTCCGTATTTAGCTGAACAACCTGCCCCACCCACTAATACGTCACCTCAGTGGAATTCTAATTGGACTCTGTCCAATCGATAACAACCACAATGAAGGTTCCCTGAACAGAAACAACAGCAGTTGTGTCCTTTTATTCCTGTGGACTAAGATGGACCACATGTTATGCTACTAGTTAAAAATAGACCATACCCATTTTTGATTGACACTGGAGCTACCAAATCAATGTTAACTGGAAAGGCAGTAATGGATGTTCCCCTCTCCGATAAGACAACTAGAGGGGTATGTGTCTCTGGTATAACCATAGAGTATCCCGAAACTGTTCCAGTCCCAGTAACCCTAGGACCTCTACAGGACGATCATGTGTTTTTAGTAGGACCCTCAGTGCCTTTAAACCTATTAGGGAAAGACTTGCTTTGCAAAATGGGGGCCACCATTTTTTGCACAGCTGACGGAGTCTATCTACAAGTACCTTCAGATCAACAGGATAGTACCCTGGCAGCATTAGATGAAACTATCACTTTACAGACAGCGGGTATCCAGTCAGATCTTGATAGAAACAGGTGTTTACATTCCCTACCCTCTAACCTGTGGACTACTCATGACAATGATATGGGATTTTTGACTTCAGCTACTCCTGTAAAAATAACTCTAAAACCAGGAGCAAAGTTGCCGCAAGTGCCACAGTACTCCTTGACAGCTGATGCCATATCTGGTATTGCCCCTGTCATTTCTGCATTGGAACAGCAAGGAATCATAGTGCCCACCACAAGCCCATGTAATACCCCAATATTACCAGTAAAAAAACCTGGCAAACAAGCTTACATATTTGTGCAGGACTTGCGAGAAGTCAATAAAGCTGTTTTGCCTGTTTTTCCAATTGTACCGAACCCAGCTACTATTTTGAGCTGTATTCCACCTACTACAAAATGTTTTATGGTCATAGATATTTCATCAGCTTTTTTCTCTATTCCAGTACATTCTAATAGTCAATATTTGTTTGCATTCACTTATAAAGGACAGCAGTATACTTGGACCTGACTGCCCCAGCGATATGCAGAATCCCCAACCTTATTTTCTAGAGAAATGCACAGACAACTACAGGACTTGCAGCTACCATCATTTTCAGTTCTCGTCCAATATGTGGATGATATTCTAATAGCTTCACCAGACAGTAAATCATGTATGGAGGATTCCCTTTTAGTGCTAAGATTTTTAGCCGAATGGGGGTTTAAAGTAAACAGATCAAAATTGCAATTCTGCCAGGAAAAAGTGCAATACCTGGTTCACATTATTGCAATGGGCTCTCATCAAATACTCCCGGATTGCATAACCTCCATTCAACATGCCCCTCACCCTGTAACTCAAAGACAGCTCTGAGGTTCCTTGGCTTAGCAGGATACTGCAGACAATGGGTGCCTAATTTTTCAAACATTTCGGCCCCCCTGTTACAACTCCTAAAAAAGGAAGGTACAGAACCTTTGCCTTGGACGTCAAACCATGATGATGCTTTTCAGTCTATCAAAACAGCCTTGGTAAATCCTCCTGCCTTAGGCTTGCCAGATTATTCCAAACCTTTTGTTTTCTTTTGTTGTGAAAGAAACAAAACTGCTTTAGGTCTTTTGGCCCAGCAACGTACTGGACGTTACCGTCCTATTGCTTATTACAGCACTCAGCTGGATCCAGTTGCCTCTGGTTATCTAGCCTGTTTATGGGCTGTGGCAGCTGCCCTGTTTTAGTTGATATGGCAGCCCCACTAACCCCGGGACATAATACTATACTAGCAGTTCCACATGCAGTTCAAGCATTACTCTTAAAAACAAAAACACAGTATCTCTCAAATGCACGCCTCACCAAGTATAAACTAAATTTACTAAATAATCCTGCATTGCAAGTCATACGCTGCCCTCCACTGAACCCTGCTTCTTTGATACCAACTTCAGATGAGGACAAACTACATGATTGTGTGCTTGTAGTTAACTCTGTTCTTTCTCCTAGGTTACATTTGTATGATACTCCTTTGCAAAATCCTGACTTAGTCCTTTTTGTTGATGGATCCTGCTTACGAAGAACTCTAGTAAATTCCAAGCTGCTTGGTCAGTTTGCACTCCGACTACAGTTTTAAAATCTGGACGATTACCCCCAGGCACTTCCGCACAGGCTGCAAAATTAGTGGCATTATCTAATGCATGCAAAATAGCAAAAGACAAGTCTGTTACTGTATATACTGACTCCCGTTATGGCCATGGTGTAGTTCATGATTTTGGTATATTATGAAAGGAAAGAGGTTTTTTAACATCTTCAGGGGCACCTGTTAAAAACCATTTATATATCAATAACTTGCTGCAAGACTTATTGTTACCTTCTAAACTTGCTGTTGTTAAATGTGCAGCCCACCAATCCAATGACTCCTTCGAGACTAAGGGCAATAATTTAGCTAACTGGGCTGCTAAATAGGCTGCTATCACACAAACTGTTCAGGGACAATTTCTGCAGCCTTTGCAACAAATGCTTACTTTTGATAATACGGCGTTAAAAGCTTTGCAAGATGAAGCACTGGAATAAAAAAAAAAACATGGTTGGCTCAAGGTTGTTTTAAATGTTCTGATCACATTTGGCAACATCCTGATGACAGACTGATCTGCCCAATGTCCATGTTAAATTCTCTTATTAAAGAATATCAGTTGCCAGCCCATGTAGGGGTACAAGCATTGATAAAACAAATACAAAAATATTTGTTTGCCCCAGGGCTTTCTGCTTCTGTGCAGCATTTTTTTGAGCATGTGCTCCATTTGTTTACAGTATAACATTTCAAAAGGCCCTATGGCTCCTGCACAGCCACTACCAAAACCATTGGGACCATTCTGTGCTTTGCAATGGGATTTTATTGAACTCCCACCCTGTACTCATTTTAAATATGTTTTAACTGTTGTTGAAGTTTTTTCTGGGTGGTTAAAAGCCTACCCTTGTGTAAAAAACTATGCTATTTCAGTTGCTAAAAAGCTGTGTTATGAATTCATACCTCATTTTGGTGTTCCCTGTCAAATATATTCTGACCGTGGAATGCATTTTACTGCTTAGTTAATTGATTCCTTGTGTACAATGTTAGGCATCACCTTAAAATTTCATTGCCCATACAGACCACAGGCATCAGGTGTTATTGAACATATGAATCAAACTTTGAAAACAAGACTGGCTGAAATTACTACAGAAATGGGCCTCACTTGGGTACAGGCCTTACCTCTAGCTCTTCTCTCTATGAGAGCACAAGTACATCCTACTAAGGGACTTTCTCCCAATGAAATACTCATGGGCCACCCTATGCGCATGCCCATGACACCACCACCACCTTTTCTGAAGTATGATGCATTTGATAATGATATGCTTGTCTATTGCACTTCTCTTGTCTCTTTTCTACAGATTCATCACTGTCAAGTAGCAGCAGCTCAGCATATCCCTGATCCTTTTCTGTCTTCTGCACTACAACCAGGGGATTGGGTGTACTTCAAGTCCTTCTCTCGAAAAACAGCACTTCAACCACACTGGAAGGGGCACTTCCTAGTTCTACTGATGACATCATCAGCGGTGCAACTGCAAGGCTCACCCACCTGGATCCACATATCACGTGTCAAAAAGGTTGTGCCATCCGAAGATCAACAGCCTTTACATTTTGCGACTCCAGATACTCCACCTACTCTTACTCAAAGCCATACTGTTCCAGCACCTGACGATGCCTAACATTTACCCGTTTGGAAAACCTCTCCCTCTTGAAACAACACAAGCGCAACCACCATTTCCGCAAAAATATTGGACAATTATTCTACTGAGTATTCTTGTCGTACTGTTATTCCTACTGTGGCCATTTCTATTTCCTGCTCCATTGACGCATCACAATAAATGAGCTATTTGGCACCCATCTTTTAACACCTACCAGGCCATCAAATATGCTTACACTTCTACCTTCAATGTTTCAAATTGCTGGATCTGCACTGCCATTCCCTCCGTTCATGGGGGATTGTCATTGGCTGCAGCTCCACTAAGTATCATTGATACATGGACTAGCTTACTCAACAACACCACTAACATTACATCCAGCAAATCTATCGCATTACAACATTCTCTGCGCCACAATGGCTCTCTGTTTTCGATGAAACTACTCATGTTAACATCATTGGACTCGAAAAATGGGACAAAGTGTTTGCAACACGACGATTGAATACCAGTGTAATTACACAGAAGGAAACTGCAAGTTTCTGGGCTGTTGAGTCTCGTTTGACGCTATTCAGCCAATATTAAAAAATGTTTCATTAAATAACTCTCACATTTTCATACTTTTTGACGTATTTCATGGCATGACCACAGACAGTAAACATTCCTCAAACATTACCACCCTAGTACAGGACTGTTATTTTATATGTGGAAGAAAGGCCTATAGATGTCTGTCAGAAAATTGGTCTGGTAGCTGCTTCTTAGGCTATTTGGTCCCCGCTATCCAACATGTGTCTGCCCTACCACAAGGAAAAATTTGAAATGTCCGAGAAATCAAGAAGCCCACCAATCCGGTGGGCCAGATTGATGCTTCATGGGTTTATTGGCATGATTTAGCTCATGCTGGCACCAAAGGACTGTCTCATATGGACTTGGGTGATGACATCTTATCATGGGCTGCTATAATTCCAGCATACGGAGCAGTGAAATCAATTTGGGAACTGAGAAAGCTGTCTAAATTGCTTGAAATATTAAGCAATGCTGCATTCTATGCCTTAGAACTAGTGACTGATGAACTGACTGCTATGAGAGCTGTAGTCCTCCAAAATCATATGGCTCTCGAATTCACCCTAGCAGTGAAAGGAGGAACTTGTGCTTTAATCCAGTAGGAGTGTTGTACATTTATTCCTGATAATCAGCATGAAATTGAAAGCCATCTTGAACTAATTCAAAGAGTCTCTGCACTCTCTAAGGCCAAGAAGGCCAATAGTTCAACATGGGCATGGTTAACCAACCTGTCCTCAGGTTGGGGAGGTGGACTGATAAAACTGATTTTTATTAATTGCAGTATTAGCAATTGTTGCTTTTCTTGTCATATTTTTAATCAAAACACTAATCTTAAAATTAATGTCTTCGAAAAATGTGAAAAAGTTATCAAAGTTATATATGCCTGCAACTATAAATATAGATGATGAAGTGGCAATGTATACTAATGATGAAAAGACCAGTAACATGGTTATGTCAGATTTGTGGCAAATGTATGATAGATTAAATGGTGAAGCTTACACAGTATGAAATGGGGGATTGTAGAATATGAACAGCCAAAGCATGTGTTTAAGGGAATTGAGTATGTGACAGTTTGCATGTATTATGATGTACTTTGTACTGTAAACTCTGAGTGAACTGTGAATAGTGGAAAAGTACTGAAAGACAAGAGCCTGCATGAAACTGTATCCGATTTTCTTTCTCTGCCTAGAGGTATAATGATGTGAACTACTTTATGCCTATGGGTAAATCATTCATTGGTTAATTGCCTTGTATAATGATCTAATTGGTTCATTTTATATTTTTGTACTGTCAGCAATATTAACAGTATATAAGCTTGTGCATTCCTTTGTTCTGGGAGTCTCCCTGGTGTTTTCCATGAGGCTCCCACACGTGTGTACTGAAGTTAATAAATACCACTGAAAGAGAAAAAGAACTGTATTTGTCTTTATTATAAGGTAAAGTGTAACTTAACAACACCATTCCCCACTCGGTATTACAGAAAATCTCACTAGCCTGAACATAAGCCACTATGTCACAACATGGGTTGCCAACTGACTTACAGACAGAACTCACATGGTAAGGATAGCGGGCTCCAGGTCCAACTCTAAACCAGTCACAAGTGGTGTCCTGCAAGGCTTGGTCCTTGGACCCCTACTGTTCAGCATATACTTCTCAGAAGTACAGGCAAACACAGGAGGACTATGGCTAACCAAATTTGCAGATGACTTCAAACTGGGAGCTATAATTGATTCTCTGGCTGACATGGATATCCTCCAAAAGGGACTTACTGAGATGGATACCTGGTGTCAAAGTCATGGCCTCAAGCTAAATGCCAAAAAATGCATAGTCATCCCATTTGGGAAAAAGAAAACACCCACGAATTACCACATAGGTAGCAGCCCACTTAAAACAGAAGAGATAATAAGAGATCTGGGGACCCAGGTAGATAGTAATCTCTCCTTTGACAATCATATTGCCAAAGTAGTTAGGAAATCCTTCTGTGTGGCCCATCTAATTGCTAAAGGGTTTGCATCTAGAAATAAAGAGGTTATAGTGCCCCTCTAATCGTCACTCATCAGACCCATCATAGAGTACAATGCCCCATTTGGGATGTACCTCACAAGATACTTCCAACAGCTGGAAAGACCACAAAAGTACCTCACCAAGAGGATTACTGGCCTCAAACATATGTCCTATGCAGCCCGACTGAAAAAACTCTGGCTGTACTCAGTGGCATATTGCTTACTCAGAAGTGATCTCTGCCTGACTTACAAAGCCATGTCCAACTCAGAATTGATGGACATGCTCTGCCAAAAGAAATCCAAGTCATTGCGAGCCATGCACTCTAGTGAGCTAAACCTCGCCACAACAATAAATAAAACATGCTGGAGGGATAGATTCCTGTCACAGAGACTCCCCATGCTTTAGAACAAAATTGCAAACTACATTAGGCAGAGCCCCTCACTAACAATCTTCAAGAGAAACCTTGACGAGTGGATGGGTAACAGAAAATACACCCCTGGGATCACTTAATTGTCTCTGATTGACAGAGGATCAGTTAATTAACCAATGGGGTGGCGAAAGCTGACACACTCTGGCTAGGCTTATAAATGCCCTCAGGCAGATAGCCTTGTACTTACCTATGAACCTATGAACCTCACAGGGGTTTCTCTTTTAATGCTTAACCTTCTCTCATTTTATAAAACACAGACAGACATGTGGAAATCTTGTTAACAGTGCTTTAACTAGACACCCTTGATACGTCCTACTTTGGATAAAACTATGTCCAAAATTTTAATCTTATTGGGACAGCCCTGCAAATGTCACTGAGCCCTTCATTACCCAGAAAATCGATCAGCTTCCACTCCCTCTCTACCCTGGAGTTCAGAAACTTTCAGTCTGGTATTATTATATCTTGTTCCCCTTTGAGTCTACCTCTTTTCATCCTACCCAAGTCCTTTATTCCCCTCACTCATTATTCTCTATCATTCTGTCTTCTGGGAAATAAATGGATTCAGCCAGCCATCTGTCCTGCTTTCTCTAACACAACTGCCAGAGTAATTGTCCTAGTCCCTAACTCTAATTAAACCCTTGCCTCATTCATAGTTTTATGTTCATCTTCCTCTTAGACCCCATATCTCTTTTACATAAATTGCTACCCCACTCCGTTTTCTCCCTGCTTTGTCTTTCCTGAACAGTCTGTTCATGAGAAAAATGTATTTATATTTTACACAGCCAAAGAGTAAGTCAGTGTAACAGTATAACTCTATAAACTGAAAACTATACAATTTTACAATATATCGGCCATGCACAGACTGTGTTAGTATTAATAGACAGCTATAAGAAATGTTGGCATTGAAAGGGTTACACTTCATTTCTTCCTTTCTCCTGTTACAGACAATTACAGCTTATTAATCAAAGTGGATTGCCCTGGGCTGTTTTAACAAACAGGAGAGGCAATAGCCTCACTTGTATAAATACCTGCAACTTCTTCTTCTTCTTCTTTCGGCTTTTCCCAGTTAGGGGTCACCACAGTGGATCATCTGTCCGCTCATGATTGGCAGTGGAGTTTTACAGTATCAAGATTCCAGCCCGGTGCCCAACCTTCCATAGAAGGCATACACATGCACACACTCACATCTAGGGCCAATTTAGAGTGTCCAATCCACCTACTGCATGTCTTTGGGATGTGGGAGGAAACCGGAGCACCCAGAGGAAACCCACACAACCACAGGGAGGACATGCAGACTCCACACAGAAGGCACCCCAGCTGAGAATAGAACCAGAGAACAGGCCAGTAAAAATTATTTCAGTTTTTGTTTTAAGGATAATTTTAATATATTTTTTTCTTAAGCAGTTTGGTATAATGGCTTTTTCAGCTGAGGATGCCAAGACTGCTAGTGCTGTGTGGGAAAAAATCTATGCAGATGTTGAGGATAATGGTGCTATTGTATTAAGCAGGTAAGAACATTTATTTTCTAGGGAACTTGTGTGTGTGTGTGTGTGTGTGTGTGTGTGTGTGTGTGTGTGTGTGTGTGTGTGTGTGTGTGTGTGTGTGTGTGTGTGTGTGTGTGTGTGTGTGTGTGTGTGTGTGTGTGTGTGTGTGTGTGTGTGTGTATATATAAAACATAGTATGCTTAGTTATCTTTTTAAAATGTATTCCATATGTTTTATGGAAGTTTGCTTGTTCTATAGTATAAGCCTTTTTTTCTAATTATTTAATTTAGGTATGGATAGCTATAAAATGCGGACTCTGGCTATTGTGTAGTCTGTGAAAATCTTTAAAATTTAGGCTCTCATGCTGAAGCAATTTTCTTTTTTTTTTTTTTTCCTTTCAGAATGTTCAAAGAACATCCTCATACTGTGAGCTACTTTAAAAACTTCACACAGCTGCAGTCTGTTGCTGAGACTGCTTCTGCTGAGGAGATTGCAGCCCTGGCTGAAGTTCGAGCCCATGGGAAGAAAGTTTTTTCAGCCTTGAATGATATGGTATCACTCTTGTCCAATGTGGATGCTTTAAAAGAAACTATTGCTCCATTAGCCAAGCAGCATGCTACAGAGCTTAAAGTAGATGTGAAAGACTTTGGGGTAAGTTGAAGTACAACACTTTATTTTCAGGGAAGATTAATGCTCAACTTTGTTTAGTCTGTGTGCCAGCTGTATTTTCTTCAAAGTATAGCCACTGGGTGGTGGTGGACTAAGAAAAAATGTATTCCACAGAAATACAAACTACTTCCTATTATGTATGTTTGAAATGTTTCTCACTAAATCTTAAGTCTGACTTGCCCATTATTTAAAATTTATAACTGTAAACGCCTGTGTAATTAGGTCTTAGCTGAACTATCTGTCTTGTTATCATGCTTGGAAAACCTCTTTCTGTTTCACAGTTAAATGCATGAGCTACAAGGTATTGAACTAACCACCATTTTAAGAATGGGTGAATAAAAGCCTATGTAAACTGCATTACTGTTGAAATAAGCTGACAAGACTTTTTGGTGTATTATGTAGGTATGGAAAGGGAGCCTTCTACTCTTACTGGTTTATAAGGGTAATTGAGTGGCCCTAATTTTAACTCCAAAGCCTTAAATCAAATGCCTCAATATGGGACAATAAGTAGGGAAGCATCTGCATTTGGGTTAGGCTCCTCAATTCTTCCTTGGGCTACAAGCCTAATGTAGGTTCAACACTTGGTGATATTGTACATACTGCTCAGTAATTTAGGGTACTTGCCACTCTTTCCTCCGATTTATTAATGTTAAAGCAGGCTGGGAGCTAGGAGTTTGTGTTTCTACATACAAACTTTCACAAATCTCTCCATGTTTGAAATTGCAGGGGTGGTCTGCTGTAGCTTATGCCCTTTCATTTTGTGATGATCTACTTTAGACATTCACTATGTTCATGTTACAATTTAACCCAACCAATATCATATTTCCAAAATATGGGTGGAACCTTTTTGTAAATTCTCTCAAAGGGAAGACAAAGGAATAGGTAAGTGTACTATTGTATGGAAACAGCCAATCCACATTTTCTCTTGTCCTGCTCCATGAACACAGGACGTTAATATCCATCCAGCAATAGTTAAATGAAAACACTACATTGGTAAAAAAACAGATGTATGTCCTCCCTTATTTTAGGGATGCTTTAACAGTGATAAGGATGTCCTGCCATGGACAGCCTGTCACTCAGCCAATGTAGATTAGGTTAAAAGATCTTTAAATATGATTTTATGCTCCCTGCACAGAACATTGAGGGGGGATAAAAGGGACAGAACATAACCGATCCAACTCTAACTTTCTTGCCAGTTGGCTTGAACATTTTGTTGCTGTAATGAATTTTGGCAACATCAGATAAGTGCCCCATTATGTTTTAAAATCTTGTATTACCTACATCTCATCTAAGAGGGGAAAATGTTGGTGTGAGAGGCAAAGGATCATCATGAGCAGTGTCTGGGTGCTTTCCACAACTACCTCCTGTAGCATCTGTAAGACATTTGTGCCCAAGACACTCAGAAGGCATTTGTCTCTGCTGGCTACTTATCTTGAAAACCAGCTGCTTAGACAGTTGGCCCAGGGTACTATGGCATAATACTTGAAAACCAGCTGCTTAGAAAGTCTGCCCAGGGTACTATGGCAGAATACTTTAACCCCAAGATGTTTAGACAGTGGGCCCAGGGTACTATGGCAGAATACTTTAACCCCATCATTCCCCCACTAGGTAAAAAGTCTTAGCCGGACTCTATTCATCTGCTGTGACCCTGTAAGAGGGTGGAAAAGCCCCATAGCACATCCTCTGAGGCTTTGCAGGCGTCTGCTCTGGACATAAAGGTGAACCATGGTTTCCTGTTGGAGGTCCCTAGAGGGATTACACTAATACTGGTCAGGGATGACCTGGTTTCCCTTCTCAAATGTCACCATTAGTTGGAACCTTTATTTTTAGGGCTGCTGTCCTCCAAGGGATCCCCACTCCTTGATCCCTTGACCCCTTCTAAATGGTTTTAGAGAACCAGAACCTTCAGATAAGTATTCCCTGTAATAAGGGGCCTTTGTCCTAAGGATTCCCTGTAGTGAGGGGAGTTTGTCCTAATCCTCAACATTGCTTTCACCTTTGGCTCATGGTTCTGATAGTTTTTTAAGGAATTGTCCTTGGGGCACAGTTGCTAGGATGGAATTCTTTAAATGAGATTCGCAAGTGTCTTAGTGTCTTGTATTTGGAGAACAGTTGCTTCAGGTGGATACTCCTAAACTATCTTCAATTCCTCCTATGTTAGCTGCCTTGTTGGATACTTTCACTGCTGCATCCAAGTAATCTGATTTTTAGCCTCCTGTTCCTAAGAAGCCTGCAAGGGGGGGGGGGGTGCTTCTATAAGGGTCCTGAAGACATGTTTTTATTTACATATATCTGGACAATGGAGAGGATTGGCAAAGTTTGCACTGCTTTTACTCTGGTATTTAAGGCTATTAGTTATCAGACCCACATGACCAGGTATGCTCTGGCCTTGATGGCTGTTGTCTCTGCCCTCCCTGATTCTTGCATTTTTTTTTGGGGGGGGGGGTTCTGCTTCAAATGACTCGCCACTCTTGTAATTTGTCATGCAGTGTTCATATCCAGTCTATTCCTTAGGACCTTGTTCCTTTGGATAATCTTTTTGGGACTGCTACTGCTGACTTGGTCTCCAACAGAAAGGCAAAACTTGTAAGACCTTTAAATATTTCTCTCTTAACTAAGTTCCAGATTAATTCTAGATCTGCTTTTGTTCACAAGCAACCCTGCCAGGTCTCAAGACCAAGAAGGGTGGGAGGGATGCCTCCTTTTGCTAAGGCTTTTTGGCTTCCTCTGGCTCAAGCCTCATCTGATAAGCCTGCCTCTTTGACAATAAACCAGGAGCTTTTTTTTCCCTTCTGTCTTCCAAATTGGTATCTTATCGCTTCATAGTATTGGGTTCTTTATTATCCATCAGGGTAAAACCAAACATAAAACTACTGTTCAATCTCACAATTACTACAGGATATGTACCCAAAGAGTGGAGTACAGCAACAGTGGTCCCTCTCCACAAAGGTGGTGCCTCAATGGATCCGGGAAACTATCACCCCATAAGCCTGACTAGCTTGGTCTGCAAAGCTATGGAAAGGATCATCATGGACCTCATAAATAAAGATATTGGGGACCTACAGACACTGGATCCTACCCAGTTCATCTTTGTTAAGGGAGATCCTGCCTCCTAAACCTGGTTGATTTCTTTGAAACAGTCACCAAGCCCATTGACAAGGGGAAGGTGGTCCACATAGCCTACCTGGACCTCGCAAAAGCCTTTGATACAATACCCCACTCAGGCATTATAGATAAGCTCACCAGCTTAAATATAAACCCCTATGTCACTAGATGGGTTGCAAACTGGCTCAAGGACAGAACCCACATGGTTAGAATTGCTGGAGCCATGTCAGACTCCAAACCAGTTACAAGTGGCGACCTACAAGGCTCAGTCCTGGGACCTCTCTTGTTCGGTATATATTTCTCAGAGGTACAGACCAACACGGAAGGACTGTGGCTGACCAAGTTCACAGATGACTGCAAACTGGGCGCCATAATCAACTCTCCAGCCAACACAAGCATCCTCCAAAAGGGCCTCATAGAAACAGACAACTGGTGCCAGAGCCATGGCCTCAAGCTAAACGCCAAAAAGTTTATAGTCATCCCCTTTGGCAAAAACAAAGTGCCCAAAAATTACCACATAGGTGGTAATCCATTAAGTACAGAAGAAGTAATTAGTGACCTGGGGACCCAAGTTGATAGCAATCTCTCATTTGACAACCACGTGGCCAAAGTGGTTAGAAAAACATTTTATATAGCCCACCTAATCATGAAGGGATTCACATCTAGATCAGGGGAGGTCACCGTGCCTCTTTACTCATCCCTCATCAGGCCCATAATTGAGTACAATGCCCCTTTTTGGATGTACCTTACCAGACACCTGCAGCAACTGGAAAGACCCCAAAAGTACCTCACCAAGAGGATCAAAGGGCTCAAACAGATGCCATATGCTGCCCGGTTAAAGAAACTCCAACTCTACTCAGTGGCATACCGCCTGCTCAGAGGCGATCTGTGCCTGACATATAAAGCCATGTCCAACCCAAAATTAATGGACATGCTGCACCTCAGAAAATCCAAATCCCATCAAGCTATGCGCTCGAGAGCCTTGAACCTCAGCACTGAAATAAATAGGACATGCTGGAGAGACAGATTCATAACCCAGAGGCTCCCTTCACTCGGAAATAAAATCCCAGTCCAGGTTAGGCAGAGTCCCTCATTGACTCTCTTCAAGAGAAATCTTGATGAGTGGATGGGAGATCGTAGGTTTACCCTGGGTATCACTTCTGTGTCACTGTTAGACAGAGGCACAGTATACTAACCTCGAAAAAGGGCATAGCAAAATTAATTTAAAATGGGTGGCGAAAGCCAAACACACTCTGGCTAGGCTTATAAATGCTCTAGGGCAGATAGCCTAGTATGAACCTATGAACCTATGAACCTATGAACTTCATGGGTATGACATTTTTTCCCTGGTATTCCTCAACCTCTAGAGCAACTTGTTCTAGGGTCCCTGTAGAATGAAGGGACCATTCAGCCTGCCCACCTTCCCAAGTGGGAAGGCTTTTATTTATTTTTCTTTGTTTTTTTTTTTATTCCAGGATGTTCTGGTTTCTTGAAAGGAGGGAACCTCTATTTAGGATCTAGATCTCTCCTGGCTCAACTTTCAAGATAACTTTTTTAGATGCTTCCTCTTATTGTTTTCTGATGTCCTTGGGATCTGAAAGATGCTAATCTTCATATCCCTAGTCAACCTCTTCAGGCACCTCTCCCAGATTGTTGCAGGATCTGCAGTTTACAGTCTCTCAGTCTGGGGTTTATTTCCAAAAGTCCATCTAGACTCCCTCTCATGATCATGGGACTCCCTCTCATGATGTGTATCTGTTGCAGAATTAAGAAGGTGCCAATGGTGGCTTTTTTTTTTTCTTTCAAAGGTTTTGTTGGCAGCTTTTTTTGTCTTTCCCTGATGGCCATACCAACCAGGGAGTTTCTTCAGACATTGGGCTTAATGGCCTCTTCTATTCTGATGCTTCTCTAGCCAGACTGTATGTGAAAGCTTCAATGGTACCTCAAGTCAGTTTGGCTGCAATATAGTCACCCTCTGACTTTAGGATATCTCTCCTTCCCTGTCTCAAGAAACAGTTGAGTGGTGGATTTGATGGTTCACTCTTGACCCAGGCTGGCCCTTTCAGCCTCTAGTGCCTTCTCAAGAGCTGTTCACAGATGCTTCAGACATGGGATGGGGGCATGTAAAGTTCAAGGTCTTTCAGATCCCCATCAGACCATACCAACATGAGATGAATGTTCTGCATCTGGCCCTTAAGGCTTTTCAAAGCATGTAGTTTCTGGACCCTTGTACACAGATGCATTACAGTGATGGGGGTTGACAGGTGGGCACCATCTTCTGCATGGTGCTTCATGCTTGAAGTGGCTCTTGTAACTATTTAGGCTCTAAATTCCTTCAGAACACAATCTTGTGGCAGATGCTCTAAGCAGAGCCAAAACAGGCTCCTCAATGGATGCTTCAGAGACCAGTTTCAGGACATGTTCAGCAGTGGGGTATTCTTCAGGTAGATCTTTTTCCACCCCTCCCCAAACAGGCAGCTTCCTCTTTTCTGTTCCAGAGTAATGCCATCTGACCTAAAAAAATGGATGCCCTATCCTTTATGTGGAAGGATTTTCTTGATGCTTTGCCTCTTCTCTACTTCCTAAAGTTTGAGTGATTCCATTTAGCTGAGACAGCACTGGTTTTCCTCTTAATACTTCTAGGCCAGGGGCAATCCTCCTCGCACAGGACAAGGGGTCTCCTCCATACCCACTTGTCCCCTCTGCAGCTGACATTGTAGATGATAGCTTTGATACCTTCCAGGCACCATTGAGGATGCGTCCAAATCAGATTTTGGTCTGGTGCCATGCTTGTAACCAGGACCCTTTTGAGAGAGGGGACCTCATTTTAGTTGCTCCAGTCTTTTTTCTATTCTGTATATTCCCATTTGTCAGACTATTCAATTTGTCTGCCCTTGACTTCTCATTTGAGGTAAAACAATTTTCTTAAAGGTGTCCTGCATATTGTGCATCCAAGAAAACCTATTCTCAACCTTTATTTTGGTTTTGAAAATTTGGCTCTGCTGCAGGTCCTACTTTGCAACATTGTACCTGGAAGACTGTTTGTTGCTGGGTCTTCTGCTCTGAGGTTTTGACTTCCAGGCCCTTATAGATCCCCCCCCCCACAGGGACAAGGTGTCCTTTCATAAAAATCCTCTTGCCACAAAGGTGAATGAGTTGTCCTTAATTCTACTCAGTACCTTCTCTGTCTGATACTGAGGGTCCTGCTTACCTTGGATTTGCACAGATGGCTCTCCTGGATATCTAAAGGTATTTCTTGTTTTCATGACAACTCTGTCTGCTTATGTTAACAGCTCCATTCTACTTCATCTGGTGCCTTCAAGTGGTTGGGACACCATTTCCATCCTTCAAGCTGCTAATTGGGTCTTTAGTGCATACCATTGCTAAGCATAAGTTGGATATGGTTTCTAGGGCCAGAGCAGGTTTTGCTAAAACCATGTATGTGGGTTTGTCGGACTGCCTTCCACCTCCTATTCTATTCTGAGCATTTTATTCTTATTTTAGGAATACTGCAACAGTGACAAAAGGGCATAGTACAGTTGTATAATATCTTACCATGATTCTTTTCATTGTATTTGCTTCCTCACTCCAAACCCCCTCTAGTTCTGCATTTTTTGCATTCTGGATGTGCATGGACTTCGTCCTATGATGTTTGTTCTGTTCTGGGCAATTCAGCTCTGGGTAGCTGCATCCATGTCCCTTTTATACTCTGCTCTGTGCAGTGAGCATAAATGTGATGTACAGTGCGAACAAGATTTTTTAATCTATACTGGCCAAGCAATGTTCTTCCTGGGGCAGGACATCCTTTAATACTGCAACAGTGAAAAGAACATCTTGCCCTTGTGGTAAGATTTTTAACACCACTAATTTTTCACAAAAATTAAAAATGCACATCTGCTTTTTTTACACAACCTATCCACAATCACTAGCCCTTTGGGTGCAGCATTTGTGTTCTGTTTTCTGCCGTCTCATTCTGCATGATGGATCTCTACTTCAAGCATCTGTGGCTTCTCTCCTCTTCACATTTGGTTATGAAGACTGTCCCTTCACCACATTACCTCTGAAGTCACTCATGCTGAATCTTCTCATGAGATGAGCTTATTATGCTGTCAGTTGTTTCTTAGCTGTCTCTTAAACCTGTAACTCTGTTCTCAGTTAACTGAGGGGGTGAGGCCTTTATCTCAAAAGCATTTAATGTTGCTTTAGTTTGGGTTGTTTACTGCAACTGAGTAGAACACTTGCTAGTATTTCCAACTGGGGTGCTGCAGTGTAACTACAGCAATCTAATCTGTTTTATTTACAAACTATAACTATATTGCTGTGAATAAATGTTGGCTGTAAGATTTGTACAGCAAGCTCTTCTGCAGATGTCTAGACTCCTGAATTTGAGAGCAATGCCTGGTAGTGTCCATGGAAAAGTGCACACAGCCTGAACATGTATTACCGCCCTTCAGAATAGATGTTTTATGGCTTTTGGCAATACTAAGGCACCAGTACCTTTCTGATCTCTCCAATGTCATGTGATAGTAAATACAAATGTTAGCAAAACTTAGCTACATATGTATGGAAAATATTGCATAACTGAAGTACTGGTGTACAAAAGTTGGTATTCTAAGCATACTAAATTTAGAATCTTTTCAAAAAATTTGCAAAGTTTTATAGTGGTTTAACTCCTTTACCCTTAACTCTGTGTGCATGAAAGGGCCCTTGTAAACTTATTACATGTTGAACATTGCAGTGGTTGGTCTCCTTCCAGGAGGGATGCTTCCTTACCCCAACTGTGGTATGTGATCCACCCTTGTACACAAGCTAGAATAATTTCTATCCCCACAGTGTGAACCCCAAACTAGGTAGTGACTTTACATTTTTCACTTTGTCTAACTGTCTGTTTTTATTCCAGATAATCTTTGAAAATCTGCTAAATCTCATTGGAGAGAAGCAAGATACAGATGCCAAAGAAGCCTTTAAGAAAGTGACAGATCTAATATATGAAAGAATAAAAGCTGCATATTTATCTACTGTGTAATCAATTTTCAATAAATAAAACATAAAACTTTGTGAACCAGTTTTGTATACTATGAGATTGTGGGTGGCTTGCTCTGAACTTTATTGGGTGACTAGCAATGTATTTAGTTATGATAATGGATCCTAAAGATTGGTTTTGCAACTCCCTTTATAGGCATGATAAATGCAGCTTCTAACTCAACTGGCATTTCAAGTTGTGCTTGCACTGGGTTGTCATTGTGCTCTCTTGAAAAACTGACTTGGTAGATTTGAGTGACTTGTCTATATTTGTGTTTACTAAAAGGAATAAGCAGTTGTGTACTGCAGGAGGAATGTTCCAAGCCTTGATTTGAATGAACATAAAGTGCAAATACATGGACAGATGAGTGAAGTAGATGGGTGAACAGTTAGCTCAATAGCTTATAGGGATGAGCTATGATGCAACAGATTTTCTTTTGTAAAGTTTAGGGACTGCTCTACTAGAGGGCTGGCATATGTTGTAAAAACTGTAGGCATATAGTTGCCAGCTGTAAGGTGGGCTTGTGTCACTGCAAATACTGTTTAGTGACCCAGATCTTGCATACCCCAACCTGTGGTGGTACAATCTTTGGTTTCCACTAGCATGATCAGTGTACTTTCTTCCCATGTAAGTGTTGGAGAAAGTAGTGGGTTCTAAAACTTTGTATGGTGGGTTTGACCTACAGCCAGGCTTCTGGTATCACACACCACCAGAATAGGTAAGGGAAGCTTGAACTATGCCTGATTCCTTTGAACTGGTTGGTCTTGGTACAGAAGAAATTGGTATTGTCTGGAGTGGAAAGGAATGTTGCAGGTTATGTTTTACTTGGTTATTGTGAATCCTGTTCCACACTGAGCATAATTGTGGAATCCGTCCATGGGAGGAAGTGACTCTGAGCCATTACTAAAAATGAAATTAATTTGGCTTACACTTTGGTAAATGGAGGAATCCTGTCACCATAGTTATGCCAATGTGGATACATTTCTGCTCTTCCAGAGCTAGATGTTGACTCCCTTTGCCTGGAATATACCAACTAGGCATGAGGACAACTTGGCTAAGTATTGTCTTAGTTTTAATGAAGTTGGACTTTCTGGTAATGTTGGCATCTTCCTCAAATAGGAAAATGTAGCAGGTTCTATACTTCTATAGGCCTTATCAGGGAATGAGACAGCAAGCCTATTAAAGTTCAGTAACTGCTCTGATTATCACGTTAGCTGGGGACCTAGATTAAACTGACTTTCCCCACTCTTGTATTGTGCCCAGGCATTATCCCTATACTAGAAGCTTTCAATTCTTCCTTCTCTAGACTAGTAACAAGTAGCATCTAATTAGTTCAGATACCCCTTCCCTTTTCTTGTGAAAATGAAGCTTGAGCATACCTCTCAACTGTCCCTCATTTTCATGGACGTCCCTGATTTTGACTCAAATTTTAACTCTGTCCCTCTTAATCCCTCCTAAAACTAGTGACTTTTGGAGGAAAGGTGGGGAATTACACTTAATGAATAATGACAATAATTAAGAGTTATAAACTTATTTTACTTCAGAAAAAGTGTATTAATTCATATGCTCTGATTCTGTCTATGTTTCAAGTTAAAAGCACTAATATTTTAATAGTGTCCCTGATTGTCCCTGATTTTTTCTTGACTTGTCCCTGATTCTGTCGAAATGTGTCCTCAACTGGTTGAGAGGTCTGAGCTTGAGCCTTTAAATTATGTGCTCTGTAGAAAGCATAATAACCTGGTCCTTAACAGTATAGTGATCTGTAGAGATAAGAGCGTATCCTTGACCAAATTCCAATACAACATTTGTATTGGAAAGAAAAGGCCAAGGTTCAAGTCATGGTTCCATATGAAATGGAGAACAACTTTTCATCCTTTATTTAAAAGGATGGCTGCAATTTTTTTGAAAACACTGCATTTAGTAAGCAGTACATGTTATATGCCCACATTCAATAGCATTTTCTTCAATGCTAATGTCTGCTTGTCAATGTCCTGCCTTTGAAAAAGCCTTTGCTTTCTCTAAGGGTACAACATTCATGGTCATCCTGCAGCTCTGACAGCTATTTCCAGGCAGAGGAAGCTGGTATAGTACCTTAATCTGGCACTAAGGTTTAATCCTGGTGGTGGATTGGCACTGAATCAATACTGGGGTAGAAGTCAAACACTAGTTCCCTCCAGCAAAGTTTGTACACAGATTCCACTACTGGAATAAACTGACACCACTGTTTGGGATTGACTCCCTTACTCTTAACAGCATTTCATAGTGAGGGGGCAAGCAGGAGAAATTCTGTGCTTCCCTGCCAGACTAAACGCAGGTAATGTGATGCCGCTTGCTAGATTATGAGACTTTGTAACTTAAACCAGCAGTAGCTCTTGATCCTCTTGCATACAAAATAAGATGGTTCTTTGTGTAAAAAAAATATACACAAGTTCAGACCTTGGAGGTAATACACAGCCTATATAAGAAAGATGCTTATCTGAGAATTTCCCTGCTGTTAATGTGAAGGACAGCTCTAAATTGTTCTCTCCAGTATAAGCTCTGATTACATCATCAAAGGTGTTAAGGCTTAGCAGATGTATTTGCGTATACTTTGCAATCCATTAAAGAGTAAGGTCAAAATCAGTTCCTTTTCTTAGGCTAAAGGAATTTATATACATACAATGTGCCCTTATAGTTAGTAATGTCTAAATTGTGTTTATGGATTACCTTTTGATTGAAATATATCAAGTCAAAGATCATAAGTGCACATCCTTGAAGATTTACAATGATGAAACGACTAGTGTGCATATCGGACAGTACATGGAAGTGGAGATTAAAACACTTCATTGAACATGCATGCACCTTTGTCAAGCTTTAGCATGGAGAAGCATTCCCCTGCAGGAATGTTAAAGCAACATTTGTGTTAATGGTGAAGCTGTTAAACTGCACCATGATCTGCATTCAGAATTTGTATACTGTCTGATAAGCAAGTAACTGCTACATTGTGGCATTGTATATGAGCTTACAATCTGACTCTTGATCTGGTATTTTGATTCTGAATTTTAATATATTAAAATGTATGTGTGTGCCCTTATCTTGGTCCTTGCGTGTCTTGCAACTTGCCTGAGTGAATCTATCTTTCTTAACCTTTTCAAGCTCAGTTTTTTATTTGTTTGGATAAAACATGTCCAGGTTCTAAGGTAGTGGGGGTTTGTATGTACATATCTGAAGTTCATCTACTTGTGGCCTCAACATGGCACAACATTTTAGATGATTTCTAGGTATGCCACACTAAACTGCATTCTTGCTGGAAGGTTCTGCACAATGGCTGAAAGAATAGTAGTGTAAGCTCTTGAAGTAAGAATTAAACAATTAAAGATGGTCTCCAGTTAGTCCAACACCATGGTTCTCTGCAATATAGAGGTCTGCATAGTAAAGGTATATCTGTGCTCCAGTGGCAAGATGTCCCATACCCATGCAAGTCTTGCCCACACTAACACAGTTCCACCAGCTATTAATGTTTTCTCAAAGAAATGTCATATGACACTCCCAAAATTACACTGATTTGCAGAATTTTTACAATCTTAAGAGCATCGCTCAACACTCAAGTCAGTCTGCTGTCATATTAGGTTTAACTTTCAGTGACTGCACTGCTTTTAGACATGGATAGACAGTACATAAAAGGTCTCTGCCTTGAGTTTTCTTTGTTACTGCAAGGTGTTTAGGTTGCAGCCATCATTGAAACCAGCAGTTTGGCCCTTGCTCCTGGTTCATGAGTTATGAATAGGACATTTTGAATGCAAGACCAAATCTATTTTGAAATATGGAGGTATTGCCTTTGGATTCATAATCTCCCCTGACATAAAGGACTAACTTTATTTCAAGGTAGAAAAGAATACATCCAGCAGTTAACATTTTTGAGACCTTTGGGTCTCTTGTTTCTAGGTTCTGACCATAATCTAGTAGTAGTCTGTTGGTTCATCACGTCTTCTACCTTCAGCCTGGTGAAGCTATGGCTTCCATTCTGACTGCATAAATAGAACCCTGACTAACCTTTTGGCAAAGGTGCCTTGGCAAACTAGAATTTTGGCCAGCCTTAAGCCAAATATATAAATATAACATGCTGGAGGGACAGGAGTAGGTTTCAGAATTCTCCTCCTTTGGAACAACCTTCCCATTATTCTCCTCCTTTGGAACAACCTTCCCATTATTCTCCTCCTTTGGAACATCCTTCCCATTATTCTCCTCCTTTGGAACAGCCTTCCCATTATTCTCCTCCTTTGCAACAGCCTTCCCATTATTCTCCTCCTTTGGAACAGCCTTCCCATTATTCTCCTCCTTTGGAACAGCCTTCCATTAGTGTCAAATGGAGTTCTTCCCCTACCCTATTCAAACATAACCTGGACTAGTAAATGTGAAATTAGAAATTCACCTGGGGGTCTCTCCACTTTGCCTCCTCTGGAAAGCGACAACCTGTAAATGTTTAACCTTGCATCATCTAGCTTACACAACCTAAATATAACTTCTAGGGCACCAAACTTGTTGGATACATTTGAAATGCATAGCTAGTCTTGGCCCTTGTGGGCATTAGCATAGTATGTCTATATGAACTTAATGAGCAAGCCATACTCCCATTCATGGTGTAGACAGCTGGAGCTCTGATCATGGTCCAAGTGATGCAAGTTTTATCAGTGACTCAGGTATTTTATGATGCTGGTATTTAAACATGAGCTTTGACACATGACATCTATGTGCTTACTGCTTAACAAGCCACTACTTAGCTGCTGAATTAATGACTGCATGAGACACTGTACTCCTGCAGGAAGATGTGGGAAGTCCCCAATTTAATTTGGGAAACTTCCTACCTTCTGTGTATTGGGTTGGGTTATTAAAATGTCCACAAGACAGAAGCCTTGATGCTGCCTCTAAATGTTTAGTCTCCATGGTATTGGTGATTCCCACCTAAAAAGGGCACAAGTCTAATTGTGGCAGTATTGATAGTCAGCAGGTAAGTGTCAAAAACAACCTTGGAAAAAGGGGGACAGTCCATGAATAGGTAGAAGTCCACTAATGCAATATTTGGGCAGTCCACAAATAGGCAGAAGTCCACTAATGCAATATTTGGACAAGCTGTTCCTGTTAAATTCCCTCATTCTTGTCATAACATTGTGATCATTAATGCTAATATAAGATTAGTAAGGAAGCACAGTAATGACATTTCTGAGTTCAGAATGGGCATGTTGTCGTCGTCCCTCCTTTTTATTTTCTTAACCTTCACTATTCAGCATGTGAGCATTACATTCTACCAATAGAAGCATCATCCACAGTGGTGATCTATCCCTATGTCTTCCTTCAACAAAGAGGATGAATAGTCTAAAAAAGTCTTAGGCAAAAACAGGATTTTGTGTAACTTTGTTACTTTGAGTTGACCTTTTATCTTGAGAAAAATGACAACTCTGTGGAAGCCAGCCAAAGGCTTGTCAATATCCCTCCACAAGTATGGCACCCTTATCTTAAATGGGAACTCTGTCTAAAGATTTGTTTAAGAATTTATGCTGTGTTTAGAAGTAGGAACAAATAAAAACTTCAGATGCATTTTGACATTAACCATATGTCCTGGCTATTTACCATCACTATGGTCATAATTCTTCATCCTAAAGGCAACTTCTATTTCCTGATTATTATTCACTCCTTCTGTTGCCAGACATTTATCTAGCACAGTACCTTACACCTCATCACTTTACATATACACTGCCTTGTGCTTGGTGAGCTGATAGAATGACTATACACATTCTGGGTCCAAACTGAGTACTATTCACCAATTATATCACCCCTGCAGTCTTGAGTCCAGATTGAGTTTCATATTCTTTATTCTGGGAGATGATTCTTAATCTCTGACAGAACAATTCTATTCAGTCATGTTTTTGTAGATTATTTTCTTCCCAGTGAGAATTGCAAAATCTGACCCTATCTGCAGTAAAAACTCCATGCAAAATACATAAAATCACCACAAGGGCTCAAACTCCTAAACCACAAAGTTATAGTCCAGCATATGCTGACTGGAAATAATATAGACTTGCTGACTCAAGGGAGGGAAGGAAGCAGTCAATAGAAAGTTTTCTTCTTATGAAACAGCTTTGGCAGTGCCTAGTGTAGATCTTTGTGCTGCTTTGAAGTTGCAGATACAGAAGTCAAAGAAGTGAGCAATAAGGCTGCTGCCGACTAGAACCATATCTAGGTTGTCTGGTGCCCTTGCAATTCTCCAAGTAGACACCCTTAAACTCAAAGGTGAGCAGCATAAAAAAATTTTTGCTGTGAAATTGAAGCAGACAGTTTGCTACACAAACCAATTGCTGTTATTACATTGCCACACACTGTGTTTTAGTCCTGACTACAAACGTAGCATTAGCTTTCATTTCTGAATGCCAGAACTGCACTCCCTTATCAGCATTTACTGATCACTGTAATACCACGAACCCAGTGAAGTCACCACTTTCACCCTATCTTATTTATAACTCAGCTACGGACCATCCCTTTTACATGTGCATCGGTATTAGATTCTTACTGAGATTTGATTAAAGTGATTTACTGAATAAAGATTTGCATATGTTGGCCTGTCTCTTAAGCTTTAGAACAATCACTGTAAGTGTTCCTTCTCAAGTTAATAGTAATTAATAAGAATGCAAATATAAGGCAAAGAGATTAAAATCAAAGGAAAATCCAACAGTTATCTTGGTGAAGCTAAAAAGGTAATGCATTTTCATAGAAACTGTCAGAGCTACACACCACAAATTTGCTATCTATACAATTGGTCAGTGCCACAAGGAAAAAACTCCTTCAGGATATCATTCTGCTTTCTATATGTCAAAGATGGCAAATAAAAAGCTTATTTCATGACTTGTATTTTTAGTTGCAAAGAAAAAATATGAAAATATAGAACTACAAATTGAAAAAATATTGCTGTTGTTTGCATCACCACACTCATTACAAAAAAGTTAGAATAATCAATTTTAAGCAGGTTCAGTATATTAAAACAAAATGTCAAGTGGTAATGTCAACACTGTTTTCATGTATACAGCTGATGAGGTGAGTTCTTGTCTGATAAGTTTTGTTACTGGATGTAGGCTTCTGGATTTTTTAAGAGATGCTCAGGCTTAAAGCAGATATGACCAGAAGTAACTCTTGATGAATAACCAAGACCCTCTCCTTGAAAGATGACTTTTTTAGACTTGTTAACTGGGTACAGTACTTTTGTTTTAAGAATTACCACCTAGTTAGAAAAACCTTCCGTAGGTTCATAAGTAAATACCCGGCTAACTGTGCTGAAGATCCATTTTAAACCTAACCAGAAACCTGTCACTGGAATAAAACCCTATACCAAATGCCTCTGAGGTGAGGAACCTTAACCATTATATCATTAGCACTGCATGTTTTTCTCTTTCAAAAATTTTAAATAAATCCATTGTGTGTGTAAGTATCTTGGACCCTTTTTGTTGTGCTTCAAGGCAAAGACCAAACTTATATTTATGCCATTTTAATAAGAATTACCTGCATTAATACTTCTCAACTGACTGATTTTGCAGAATTTTCCTGATACTGCCTTCTATATTTGTCATCTTCATTATAAAATGTTTAATTTTCTTGTAAATTACACAGGATTACAGTCAATCAAATATACAAGGTATTACAGTCATATTTGTCTTTTCTATAGGTGCTTACTAAAATGTCAGGTGAAAATCCATTTTAAGCCTAGACAAACATAAAAATTTACCAAAATATGGCTTTCATTTGTCAGTATCTCCAAGGAATTTTACAGTTTTGATATTAGGCTTGTATGCATCAAGCATTCACAAGCTGCCCCAGTGCCTTCTGCACCCCTCAATGTGGACCTCACCACACCCATGTTACTTATCTCCAAGATCAAAATGACAGAAAGAAAAATAAATACTTTGTGAAACACCAGTCTTGGACTAAGCATGTGTATATTTGGATTTTCTTTCATTCAGTCTCATTTCCTGGGACTTGCACTAAGCAATTAGAAACTTTTATAAAAGAGAACATTGGGTTATTCAACTGGTAATGATTAAGGTCATATATTGTTGAATACCAAAATGATACATTCTACAAAGTGCAGTCACTGAGGTGAAGAATGAGTGGGCAGATAGCAGTACATAGCCTTAATCATTTACACTAACAGCATACTTTCTGTAACTCCAGGTTTGATTGTGTCAGCCTCCAGTGTGACTCTGAGCAAGTACATTTATTTAGGTTATTCTCTGTTCACCAGTTTAATCCCATTATGCAAATGGCCTCTTTTAAGAGTAGAAAAATGGTGGTATTTATAGTACTCATGGCAATTTTTCCAGGGCATCGGGGAGCAACCCCTACTCTTTTCATATGTTGGACACTGTGTGAAGTTACACTTCCTGCTTCTAGTCCAGGTGCAAAGGTAGCTTGGAGAAGCAGGAAGGAATATGGTGAAGGTGTGTTGCAAAATGTTGCAGATGGAGAATGCAGCTGGAGGTATGAAAAAGTCAATGAGAGCAGATGAGAAGGGTGAGCTGAAGGGGGATAAGTAATTGAGTGGCTGAACCTTCACAGGATTTTGAGTATTTATTTCAGAATGGTTTGTTTGAAGTATCTCAGTTGGAGTGTGGGATTACAACCCTCCAATCAGGAGGGTTGTCGGATGTTATACTAAAAGATATGATGAACCAGGATACAGGAAGAAGAGGTGAGAGAGATAATAGAAAAAAAAAGTCATATGCACAGACAGTGAGAGAAGGAGAGAAACGAGTGGAAGAAGTAAGAAGAGAGATGGCTAGAAAGAAATTCATGGTAAGACTGGGCAACAGAACAGAAAAAGGGCTGGAAAGGTATGAGGTTTGGGACACAGTGATTGCAAGATTGGGTACATCACCTAACAACATATTAATAAAGAAATGTATTGTGACATTTTGTTTGAAACACAACAGTACATGGAAACATTTTTAGAGCAATTTGAGATTAAGGAAGATTATAATCCTTGGAACTCATATGTGGTACAAACATTTAATAGAAAAACAAAAAGGAGGATTTTTGTGCAATTTCACACTAGAGTTAAGAAAGAAATGTTAAAAGACTATTTAAAGACTTTATGTAAAGGAGTTATGGACATTACAAAAATCTATGAAAGAGATTTATGGCCTGGAAGATGGGAATGTAGTGTAATTTTGAAAATGAAAAAGTCATACTTATTCTGAGTGTAATAAACATAGGAGGTAACAGAGGCTTTGATAAATATTGTAGATAAACAAAGACATGCTTTTTTGTGGAAGAGACTATCATTTGATCAGTAATTGTAACAAAAGAAAATGTTTAATTTTTGGTAAACTAGAGCATGAAGCTAAGAAATATGATATATAAAAAGTGTGAGCAGAATGTACATGTACGAGTAGATTGTGAAGAAAATATAGACATCAAAGAGCAAGAGCAGATGCAGGAATGTTTATACTATAGAAAGAAATGTAGAAGAGGAACATGAAGTATAGATTACAGTACAAGAAAATAATAAAGAAAAAATAGTAGAGGAAAAAAATAACAATAATGAAGGGGAAGAATTGGTCCAGGAAACAGGTGAAAATGAAAATATAAATGGGAGAATGGTTAAAGGAAAAAAAAATCTATAGGAAAAAGGGAGAAAGATAGAAAAATGAAGATTAAAAATGCAATTGTGCAGGAAAATAAAAAGGTAAAGTGTGGGAGTGGAAGAGGATAATAAAATTATATAAGAAGAAAGCTGAAAATTGTAGCTATAAATCTTAATAGTACAAATAATATTAAAAGAATAATCAGTGTCTTAGAATTGTGTGCATGCCTTGATACGCATATAATTTTTTAGAAGATACAAGAGTATTAAAAGAAGAACAAAGGATACAAATAAAATAGTTGTGGGCTGTTAATATTGTTTGGAATATGGGAAGGGATAAATATTGTGGAATAAGTGCATTATGCTATGAAACAATAAATGTTTTACATTATACTACAGTAGAATTATGTAGAATAGCGATGATAGGTGTAAGGTGGGAAAAAGACGTGTATAGAATATGCATGTCATAAAGAAAGAGAAATAATGTTTTAAAGAATGAATTATGTAGGAGTGAATATGGAGATAATGGTGGATTTTAATTATGACTTAAAAGAAAGAAAGAAAGGTGCAAGTGATAAAATCATATCTGAAATAATAAAAAGGAGAAAATTATAGGTATGGATAACATTCACTGGACATAAAATAAAAGATATACAAAATGAAAATTGATTATTTCATAATATCTGATAGTGTGAAATTTGTGCTTGAAGCACTAAAGGTAACAGACTTCTTGGATCACTTAGCTATATAGGAAAAGTACAGAAAAAGGAAGGAGACATAAGAAGAGGTACAGGTATTAAGATATTAAATGAAAAAGAATTAGATGAGGAAGACAAAGGAGATATTAATCAAGTATGGAAAGATCAATAAATAGGAAAATGTTCTATGAAAATTGGACAAGATAGCAGATCCATTTTAAAGGAAAATATAAAAGGTGTTTTTTGAAATGTCATGTTGTAAGGAGAAGGAAATAAAAAGTAAAGTATAGGCAGCTGAATAGGAAATTATTTAGAGAGGTGATAAGATGTGAGATATATTTTTACAAAAAAAGAGAAGAAAATATATGAAATTAATCAGACGAGGAATAAGAACATTTTCTATATAAAAGACATTTCTTACAAGGGGAAAAAAGAAGAGGTGGCTTTGTATTTGAAAAAGATTGCAAAAGCAAATATAGAATGCTAAAGGAGAAAGAGAGGTTGCACAAGAAAAAATATTTGAAGTAATTTGAAAGCATATAGAAAAAGCATTTAAAATAAAGTATCTTTGATAAATTCAATTCTTTTGGGTAAAATTGCTTATTTAGCAAGTGCATATTTTATTCTGTCAAATCATGAGAAACAGTTAATGTCTATTGTATTCTCATTTATATGGGAATCAAGATTAAATCCAATTAACAGAGGTAAAAGGGATTTTGTATTTTAAACAAGAAGAAGGGGTTACTAGGAATAATTAATCCAATTGCCCACGTAGTCTCCTTGAACCTTTATAAAGCTCTGGTAAAATTGAAAGAAGAGAATAGGAATTTAATAAATGGTATAATGAAAGGTAAATGTAAGGAATTTTGAGAGAGAATAGGATCAGGGAAAAGATAGGAAAATTATGCAAATGAAGATATAAAGGACTATCAGACCATTTTTTATAGAAATTGAATATAGAAAGTGTAGGAAAAACAGTCAGAAACAGTATTTGAATATAATGAATGAACATTATTATACTTAGCCATGGAATCACTTAGAAAATTAAAAAAGAAATGTAATTAAAATAAGATTTGGATGGTGTAAGAAAATTTATGACTGCAATGATTTTGTGTGGTAAGCTACCCATTAAGGCTAACATCTCTTAGAAAAGGTTACAAGACAGGGTGTGTAATAATTGTGAGGAAACTGAGACAACTGAGCATAGTTTTTGGAATTATACTAAATTGAACTATGGAAGAAAATATGTGAAAATAAGATACTGAAAAATTTTTATAATATTGAAAACATAAATATGAATATGTTAGAGTATTGGTATTATGGCAATAGCCATAAAGAGGTGAAGGAAATTGATAAAAATGTTCTATATTTTATGGACAGTATGAGAGACTGAATGAAATGAAATTTAATGGAAAATGGATATCTGAAATTCTGAAGAAGATATGTACTTTGATATGGAAAAAAGGGTGGGGGTAACTAAAGTATATGAAGCTATATTGTAAATGGAAAATGTAAATAATTATATATAATGTATAACGTAAATAATGTAAATAAGTTGTGATAATCAATTAAAAACCCTACTCTTTCAACAAATGGTATGGGTGATTTATATAATCACAGCTACCAGTAATTCAAGCTGATTGGAAATATTCTATCCTGAGCAAAATACACTCAGGAGTACAGCGTCCTACTTTTAATGCAGTATAGTTTCAGCAATCCATCTACCTGCTGTGAGAAAGGAACCCAGAGGCTTCTGTACCAAAGGTGAGTGTGCTACCTGCTGTACCACTGATTATGGGTAACAGTACCCTGGTCTTAGAAATGGTGCAGCCAGAAAACAAAGGCAAGTGATGTAAAACAAATACTAAAATAAAACACACTAGTGCCACAAGCCACATAACCCAACTCTTAAGAATTTCACAAGGTAGTGAAATCAATAAAAACGTTTATTAAAGTTACGTGCGTTCATTGAATAAAATCTGGACTTCATCAGAACTGTTTTTTCATGGATTTAAATAACCCATTTACTAGTCACAGGACTAAATCATTACCTAGGTTTAAACTGCACTTAACTACTAAGACAAAAAAATCAGCTGTTTATAAAACACATAAAACACTTCTTTAGTTAATTATAAAAGCAACATTCATATATTTTTGTTTGTTTTGGTTTTTGTTAACATCCCATCATTCCTAGGAACTAAATCATTCAAAACAGGTAAGCATTTATAAAAAGCATGCAATGCAGGAGAAGTTCTACTTTTGTTAATGTTCAGAATTTTAACATACAATTAATGTATGTGGTATCATTTTACACAGGAAATTGTCCTGCATTAAACTGCAGCTGTTAAATCATTTCTCAGTACAAATAGCCTGAAGGCATGAAAGAAGAACTTAGTTTCATAGTTTCATAGCATAGTACTAGGCTATCTGCCCTGGGGCATTTGTAAGCCTAGCCATAGTGATGTGGCTTTTGCCACCCCATGAAATGGTACAAAAATGTACAGAATAAATCTAGAATACTGTGTCTCTGTCTAGTAGTGACACAGTGAAGGTCCCCTTATATAATAGAATTAGTTTACTGTGCCCCTGTCTAGCAGTGACACAGATGTGACCCCTGGGGTAAACTTACGATCTCCCATCCAGTCATCAAGATTTCTCTTGAAGAGAGTCAGTGAGGGGCTCTGCCTAATACGAACTTGGATCCTGTTCCAAAGCATGGGAAGCCTCTGGGTTATGAATCTATCCCTCCAGCATGTCCTATTCATACTTGTGCCGAGGTTTAAGTCTTTAGCTCTCGTGGTCCTGATGGATTTGGATTTTTTAAGGTGGAGCATGTCCATCAGATCCTGATTGGACATGGCCTTGTACGTCAGGCAGAGATCACCTCTGAGCAGGCAGTATGCTACTGAATAGAGCTGAAGTTTCTTTAGTCTAGCAGAATAAGGCATATGTTGGAGACCATTGATCCTTTTGGTAAGGTACTTTTGTGGTCTCTCCAGCTGTTGCAGGTGCCAGGTGAGGTACATACCAAATGGGGCATTGTACTCAATCATGGGTCTGATGAGGGAGGAATATAGGGGTACAATGACATCCTTGGATCTGGATGTGAAACCCTTCATGATGAGGTGTGCAAGGCAGAATGTTTTTCTAACCACTTTGGCAATGTGGGTGTCAAATGAGAGGTCGCTGTCTACTTGGGTCCCTGGGTCTCTGATTACTTTTTCCGTACTCAGTGGGTTGCTGTCTATGTGATAATTTGTGGGTACTTTGTTTTTTCCAAAAGGGATGACTATACATTTTTTGGCATTTAGTTTAAGGCCGTGACTACGGCACCAGTTGTCCGTTTCAATGAGGCCTTTTTGTAGGATGTGTGTATCTGCTGGTGTAGCGACTATGGCACCTAGTTTGCAGTCATCTGCGAACTTTATCAGCCACAGCCCTCCCATGTTTGCTTTAACATCTGAGAAATAAATGCCGAACAAGAGGGTTCCCAGGACAGATCCCTGTGGGACACCACTTGTGACTGGCTTTGAGTCTGACATTGCTCCAGCGATTTTAACTTTATGGGTTCTGCCTTTAGCCAGTTTGCAACCCATTTAGTGACATAAGGGTTTACTTTTAAGCTGTTTAGCTTATCTATGATGCCTAAGTGGAGTATTGTGTCGAAGGCCTTAGCCAAGTCCAGGTATGATGTATGGACTGCTTTTCCCTCATCAATGGCTCTAGTGACTGTTTTGAATAAGTCAACCAGGTTTAAAAGGCAGGATCTGCCTTTTACAAAGCCGAACTGGGTGGGGTCAAGCGTCTGTAGGTCCCCTATGTCTCCATTTATGAGTTCCATAATGATTCTTTCCATAGCTTTGCAGACCAGGCTAGTCAAGCTTATGGGGCGGTAGTTTCCAGGGTCTGTAGAGGCACCCCCCCTTGTGAAGTGGGACCACTGTTGCTGTATGCCAGTGTTCAGGTACATATCCTGAAGTAAGGCTAAGGTTAAATAGAATTTTTATGCGTGGGTTTAGTTCCTCTTGGAGTTCACGTAACACGCACCCCGGGATACCGTCAAGTCCCATTGATGCTGTGTTTTTTGCTTTGTTTAGGGTGGTTCTCACTTGGACATCTGAGATGACAGGGAGATTACATTCAGCTGAGATAAGTATTTCTTCTTTTGGGGGTGAAGGAGGCGAGAAATTTGCACTGAACCTGTCAGCCAGAATGTTAGCAATATCTGTGGGTTCAGTGTATTTTTTGTTGCTGTGAACCAACTCTGAGCATATCTGAGGGTTTCCGCCCAGGTTTCTAACATAGCTGAAGAAGGCTTTGTGGTTATCTTTAGTGTCCTTAGCGATTTTTCTCTCAAAGTTTGCCTTGGATGTTTTTATGAGAGAATGTAGTTTTCTGCTAATGTTGATCAGAGATGTCTTCCCTTCATGGGATTTCGCTCTGATGTGCAGTAGCTTCCTTCTTTGTTATACAATTTGTTTATGGCTGAGGTCCACCAGACAGGACGCTTACATTTGGTGGAGAGGGACTTGGATTTGTTTGGGATTGCATGATCCATGCATTCTTGGAGATGTCCATAGAAAGCATTTGTGAAGGATTCGGCATTGTGGGATGTGGTATCCACTGGCACAGTGGGCTTAAAGGATACCATCTCAGTCTTAAGAAGAGTGAAGTCTGCTTTTGAGAAGTTTTTCACTGTGGTCTTTTGTGCTGGGGTGGAGGTGGGATATGTATATCCAAGGTGATTAGTTTGTGGTCAGATCTCACTAGTGAGGGGAATACTTCCAGTGTGGAACATTTTGTCCCCTTGTTTGTGATGATCAGGTCTAGTATATTATCTCCCCTAGTGGGAGAGGTGACTAGTTGTTCCAGTGCATTTGAATTTATGAATTCCAGGAACCTTTGGGCTAGGGTATTAGGGCTAGAATAATGTACCCAATCTATGTTTGGGTAGTTGAAGTCTCCCAGTATGATGGTATTTTGTGATACATTCATATCCTCCAATGTCTTCAGGAAAGCTGAGTGGGTTCTTGAGATTGGGAGGGTGGTCTGTAACATGCTACCAGTTGTATAGCAGTTTTGCCTATGGTTAGTTGCACCTGTATGGACTCTGATGCTTCATGTGTTGCTACTAACCTGGAGGTGTGGGTGTCCTTTATGAATATGGACACTCCCCCTCCCTTTGTGGTTCGGCCTGGGTTTTGGGGCCGAAAAGCATGATACGAGGTATAGCCTGGTAGCACTCGGGTGCTCTCAGGAGCATTGAACCAGGTTTCAGTTACTGCACAGACGTCGATGTTCTCCATGCTGAGGAGTGCATCAAGTGCCTGCATCTTGAGATTTAGACTTCTGGCATTGAGCAGCATTACCCTTATTTTTTCCATTTTTGTTTTCTAAGGAGGTGGGTTTGTCTTTTGAGCCTTGCCTAAAAAAGGCACTATGGGGGTGGCAAGAGCCTTAGCCAATATCCAGAAGCCCAGTGGTGACAGGTGTAAGCCATCCCTTGTGAAGCAGCATGGCTTGTCCAACATATCATCCCAGGCAGACAGATATTGGATCCCCTTTGAATGACACCAATACTTGAGCCAATTGTTAAAGCTGATCATCTTGTCTTTGTATTGTGGTATCATTCTTGGTGAGGGCAATATGCTGCTCAGGGTCAGGCTCATACCAGCCTGGGCTACATAATCGGAGAGCTCCTCTATGTCTCTTTTCATGTAGTCCAGGGAGGTATGTCTCAGGTGATTCACACCAGCATGGAAAATGACGGAGTCATATTTGTACTTGCTTTGGAGTGACCTGAGTGCGTGTGTTATGTGGCGGATCCTAGCTCCCGATAGACAGCTCACAGTCACCTTCTCCTTGTTCAGCCTGGTCAGTGGGACATCAGTGTGTCTGACTTTGGAGTCACCTATTACTAGTGTATTAGGCAAGGTGTTTGGCCTTAAGGGCTGCGATTGGTCGACACACTGATTTATTGAAGTATGTGTTGCATGTGTTTTGTTTTAAGGTGGTGGATTTTTGGATGTCTGCTTTGGGAGCCTCTGTTGTTTTGATAAGTTTTTTATTAGAGCCTCTGAGTATGTCTTTGTGTTTTTATGTGTTTGGTTTGCAGTTGTGGTAGGTCTATGTGGGACTGGGATTTTTGTGTGTGTGGTTGCCATCTCCTCCTGTCTGATCATGCCAGCCCTGAGTTGAGAGAGTTCAGCCTCCAGTTTGGCTATATAGTTGCATCTCTCACATGTATTTGTGTTTGTTGGGAGGAGGAGAGGGTTGTCTGTGTACATGAGACAATTGTAGCATTGTCTCAAGTGCCCAGATTGACCAACTGAACTGGAGACGATGCCAGTAATCTACCACTCGACATGCTAGAACAGTATAAGGGAGTGGTATACCTTTAAGGGAAGTGGGTATTCACAGGGGTGGAAAGTAGATGTAGTGCTTTACTTAGTACGAGAGTGCTTACTTAGTAGAGAAGTATTGAGAACAAGTGCTAGGCTTATAATACAGTGAGTAGTCTGGTTATACTAAGAGTAGAGCTTCCTTAAGGGAAAATTTGAAGAACAGACTTGGCGGAGCCAGAAAAAGTTTAACCTTGTTTAACCGGCACTGCACTATGCGTACGACCATGCAAAGCCGTGCAAACGTGGATTTTAAACAGTGAACTACAAAAGAGCTGGAAATGGTCCCAAACAACCAATTACTACAGCTTCTTGTGCTGAGGTCACTTCCCCCAAGGACAGGTAGGCTGCTCAAGGCTCCCCACTCCCACTGGTGAGCAAAGAAACTTCCTTCTATCCAAGTAAGGTAATGGACAACACAGGAACTACACCACAGCCCAGAAAACAGCAATGCCTGTAAACTGGTCTAAACTAGTCGTGGAAGGCGGGAAAACAAGGATTTGTTTTTGTTTTTTTGGTAGAAACACACAGAAAATGCAGAAACAGTGATAAATTAGTTACACAGGCTAGCACACTTTAGTGGGCAGCCTCCACAGTTAAATTAAACAAAAACTGTGACATAGCAAATGTTGCTATAAATGACTACTTCCATAACCAATTTGTAGAGAAAAAGGAGTAAACACCATTCTTTCCTGCCATGGAATAGTGCTATTATGTATCTGTTAACTGGAGAAGTGTTGTAGTTAGCAGATAAATCACTTTTCTGTGAGCTCTGTGTTTCTCCAGTAAACATATGTACAAGGCTGCCATCCTCTCTCCTAAATACATACAGGAATTAAAGAGAAAATACTCCACAATTCTGCAAAGTGCCATACTTTTATTATCCAATGTTTTGGATCCTTGCCCTTTCACCTTTAATGGATCTGCTATTTTTTTTCAAAAAAAAAAAAATAGCCAGTAGTAATCTCTGCTGGACCAGCTTTGCTAAACCCTTGTTTCCGTTGTCATGTATTTCACCAATAAAGGTGAATGCACACTTTCATATGGGTGAGCTGTATGCATGCATTTTTGTGTTTATGTGTGTGTGTGTGTGTGTGTGTGTGTGTGTGTGTGTGTGTGTGTGTATGTGTGTGTGAACACGTGTTTGTACTTGTATTTTAGATCTCAGCCCATCACCATGCCACATACTGTGCACACTAACAGGTCTTCTTTGTAAGTAGAAGACTAGTTCAAATAATATAAAATGAGCTAGGAAACTGTATTTAACGAATCCAGGATTTTTTGGCTGTTCTGGCATCGAGCATTTGGGATGCATATATAATCACATTGTGCTTAGTTATGTATGGCTTTCAGATGAAAAGCAGGAGGACTGGGACGAACCATGAAGCAAACCAAAGCTACCAAGGAATCGTACTGTTTTTGTTTAGCAGCTATTTATTATATAGTTGTTTTCTAATCACAGGCTTAAAGCTCTCAGCTTGCTCATGAATGTATTAATATCACATCAGGTCTATACCTCTCACCTTGGAAACATCAAAAATCTGGACAAAGCCCATGAAAAACAGGTACAAATCTGTACGCTGATTAACACAATTTGCATATATAATTATGTAACCCTGCCCACTCCACTGGGATTATGGGATACCAACTTTCAAATGCAAACTGAAGAACAGACAACCAAAATAAGTCACCAGAGTCCCCCTGCAGCCATTCCAGTGTTCCATTACCTGTCTATTTTGCCCCATTTACCATAAACACTAATGTGCATACTGCTTTACTTCTACTATGATTATTTGGGTTTTATTTTTACATTTTATAGCACAATGCACAAACACTAATAGACATCTTCTAAACAAAACAATACTGTCTCACAATGAAAACAGACTTAGCAATAAAACTTCTCTGCCCTTGAAACTCACATTTGTTGAAACATCATTGAAACCCACACCACATCCAAAGAAAATGCAGCTGGCCAGTGATGGATGAAGATTATCTTTCGGCTGTTTTCAAATCATAAGCCCCTTGCACACAAAACAAGAAACATACGTGTGTTCTTTGATACACCTTCCTGCCTTCATTAAATTATATTCATTGTATAATGCAGCATACTTGTTAGACTTAGAGCACATTTTACATTTATTGTTTGAACATTTTTGCATTTAGGCAATGAAACAAAATGCATGAACCAATAATGACAAAAATGCTCAATTCAGAAAATTTCAATCATAAAAGTCTACTTGCACACACACACATGCAATATCTATAGAATGACAGTAGTGTAAGCCATGGACATCTTGCACAGCTTATCAAACGTATTTTCAATTTCAGTTTTTTGTTGACTTACTCAGATTTGTGTTATCAGACCAACTCAATAGCTGTAAATGCACAACAAAATAAACTAGGTGAACTGTATGTTTTAAGACTTCCAATTTTAGTCCAAGTACTGACAGACAATCTTCTACATTATTCCTGATGTATTAAAACTATCATTGTAATCCAGATGGTGTTAACTGGCCAGTCTTGCTTCTCCACTGTCTGCAGTGGAAAAATGTGTTTTATCTTGAATGCTGGAAAATGTACTGCATTTGTTTAAAAATATTTTTCTTATAATGCAGCACAGAACATAATTATGATTTTTGCCACTGGGCTGCCTTTTAGGACACATCATTGCATCAATCTTTATCAGCTTGGGTGGCTTGAACTACCCAGTCTAATCCAGTATAACCAACTGATTATGGCCTATAAAATCCTCTATAATCCGCACAATACTCCTGCACTTAAAAATATTATCACCCCCTATAACATTCCTAGACTGCTTCGATCCTCTAACAAGCTACTAATTCAGACTAGCAAAATTAATAACACAGCTGGTGACTCTCTCTTTGCAAACTCTGTAAGTAGATCCTGGAACTCTCTTCCAGCTGATATTATCTTACTTTCCACCTTAGGTCAATTTAAAACTAGACTCAAACATTTGTCACTTAACTGGCTATGTCAATGTATCAAGCCTGGCTAACTCTCTTTAGAATGTGTAAAAATCTGTTAACCAGTTTACTAAGTGATTTAATTTAATCCTGACTTGTGCTCAGGATTAACTCTAACCTGTGGAACTTGTTTAACTTGCTTACTTATGTAATCTCTGTAAATAGTCTGTTTGTAATATGTAATGCTGGTATTATGTAATGCTGTATCTGCTTACCCTTGGAGCTTTTCTCACCGGGCCTCTGCTAAAAATGGACATGCATCCAGTCGGACTATCCTGGTCAACAAATGTAAAATAAAAATAAAAATAAAATTTTCTGTTCCTGAATTTGGGTTAACAGTATTTGTTGCTCTTTCCACTGAGGCACAAATGCCCTTGTGCATGACATTCTCTCACATCTGTTTTATCTGTAGCTACACCCTTGACTTGTTACACCCACCACCTTTAAAAGTACAACAACACAGTACAGTATCAGCAATGCAACTACATACTGTGGGAGTAGAACCTACAGCCTTCTGCATCAAAAGCAAGTATTTAACCTGTTATGCTATTATCAGTGCAAGCAGACCCAGCATAAGCAACACTAAACTTCTCTTCCCCTGAAGCTCT